>NC_143579.1:91502821-91802821 GCF_048544385.1 Mastigoproctus giganteus
AAATTTTTCGAAAGACTGTGAAGCTGTGGCTCTGTGAGAATTGTTGTTGGATGCATTAAACGCTTGCAGAGCTTTCTTCAGACGTGTAAGCAAGAAGAAATCACATGGGGCTAAGTATAGTGAATAAAGGGGATGTGGCACAACCTCAGCACCTGGACAATGATCACTGCCTACACAATATTAGCTGTATGGGGCCTGGCATTGTCTTGAAGGAGAAACCATTTCACACCGGAAAGTTCTTGACATTTCTCATGAATGGTGCAGTGAAGAGGGTGGAATGAGGAAGCATACTCTCAAAACCTCAGAGTATGCTTCTTTATTCATAGTTGTTCCACAAGGCACAAAGTGTGTAACAAGAATGCCTTCTATGTCAAAAAATACAATAACAAGAAGCTCGAAATTTCTTAGGTCTTGGTGAATCAGAATGCTTCCACTCATTTGGCTGTTGTTTTGTCTCTGGATCATAGTGAAAAATCCAAGTTTCATCACAAGTCACTTCAATTTAAGAAGTTTTGACCCTATGTTTCAAAACGATCAATCAATCATTTCTTTGCAAAATGATCAATCATTTCAAGTCCACTCTTTGCTGTTTTTGTTCTGGAGTCAAATTGTGGGAATCCAGTGGGCACAGATTCGTGACATTTTCAGGAGATCTTTCACAATATTGTGAGCACTGCTGTATGAAATGGACATTCTAACAGCTAATTCATGAAGTGTAATTCACCTGTCTTCATCCCAGATTTCCTGGGCATTTGCGATATGCTCAGGAGTTGTTGAGGAGGAAGGCTGACCAGGTCTTGGGTCATCTGCAACAGACTCACAGCCTTCACTGAATCGCTTGTGCCCTTTAAATATGGCCATCCTACCAAGACACACGTTACTATACGCTTCATTTTTCTCTTTAGCTGTTTCCGATGCATTTAAGCCCTGCCTGACATAATAACGAATCACATATTTCTGTTTAATCTGTATGTCTGACATGATACTTGCTTCAAAACGATCTTCAGTGGCACGTGGCTAAAAAAAACTCTCTTTGTGCAACACTAACTTGACAATTACTGGCATGCACACACAGAATCTGCTCAGTAGCAATTAGGAAAACCACCTCTAGTGGCAGTTATGGAAAGTTTATGCAGTCAACATAACATCTTGCACCAGTCTGTTAATTAAAGGTTTGCCCCTTGTATATAAAATGCAAATACAAACAAAATGAAATGAAATGAATATAGAATATCAATGAAAAAACAACAGCAGTCCATTTTGATAGAAAGCACAAAATGCACACAGATCCTGAAATAAATCTGGGATGTCATTCAGTACTACTGCTCTAATTTTTTTTCTTATATGAGTATAGATAAAAATTGCTATTTGGTGACATTTTAGGATTCTTTTGAAATCCTACCGCCAGACCTAAGTAGGGCTGGAGGTTAACGGGAAACAAAAATTTAGTAAGGGGTAAATTATAATTATAATGAAATATACAATTAAGACAATTTTTGGCCACAGTAGACTTAAGAAAACAGTTATTCAGGTCAGGGAATTACACATTGATTTTAACCCTGAATCAGTTGCATTGGGTTGATTCGACCCCACAATATTTCAGCAATGTGTGCAACATGTATTCCATCCACACAGCTGTAACTCCTAACAGCTGTTGTTGAAGATGTTTTATTTGAATTTTCTACAGGAAATTCAAGAAATGTCTTTTAATTATCACACATTTAGGCAAAATTTATGATTAATTTAAACCTAATTATATGCACATGTTGATTGACATATATCATGTGCAGTTATTGATAGAAATCTTACTTTACTGCCGCTTGCTTCAGTGACACTGTCTGGCTTTGTGACATTTATGCATTGCCTGGAATCAGATTGTCAGTACATGCACTTCACATTTCATGTAGTGAATACTCCTGCTACTGAGTCTAGGAAAATTTACCACCAGAAATTGGTTGCCAGCAATTTACCGTCGCATCAGTTTATCGCATAAACAATTTACCGCCGCGTCAGCTTATCGCATTTTATCGTCTAGAAGCAATGAGATGTGTTTGGTCAAATCTTAAAGAAATATATTTTATTTAAGTTTCTGCCTTAAGCTATGATTAGCATATTTTTGGAATTCTATGAACTGTGAGGGAATAGTATGGAAATAAAAAAAAAAAAAACACATATATGGAAATATGTAATTTAATAGGTAGATTATGTATTTTAATAGTTACATGTATCACAAAAATAGTAAAAAATCCATTATTTGAGCAATATAACAATTAGTTAATTTTAAATTAAACTAAACTAAATATAACATTATGTATGTCATAGTACACTGCAAAAATTCAAAATGAATGTTTATGCGATCTTCAGAATCAGTCACGTTGGGATAATTATTACTAAGAAACTGTAATATTTACAACACAGTATGTAAATTATTAATAAGAAATATTATGCGCTATACCTCTTAGATAATCAACAATATCACCCCATTCATCGTATGCACTATGCGTAAATCACAATCGCGATACTTTTTTTTGTCGCCCGGATCACTTCCACTTAAGTTAAAGGAATTAAGTAGGTACCTACCTAATTCCAATTTTGGAAAATAACAGGCAATTAAATTAAAGCACCTGCAATGGTATGTATTTCTAGGAAATGTATACCTAGCATATAACTTCCATTTTTAACTGCACTTAATTCTTAAATAACACCTATAGAAAAGCCATATTTTCAATTTAAAATGACCAATAAATTTATATAAATTATATGTATTGCCTGGCAATAAAATATGCTAGCGATCATTTGTAGGCTATAAATTGTTTATAAACTTAAATTTTCTTAAACTTTTGTCGATAAACTTTCCTAGACTAAGTCTAGGAAAGTTTACCGCCAGCAATTAATCGCTAGCAGTTTACCGCCGCGTCAGTTTATCGCATAAACAATTTATAGCCTACAAATATCGCCCAGGCAATACATATAATTTATATAAATTTATTTTTAGCTTAAGTAGCATGTTTTAGGGGAGTGGGGGTAGGGCGTGCCGATTAGGGAGGTACTTATATATTTATAATCTCTTACAATCACAACATTTTCTTATTTTGAGTTTATTTTTCATCCTTTTGAGTTTGTGAACGCATCATGTCGGTGGAATTTTTGAAATCAGAAAAAGGAAAACTGAAATTGTGCTTTAGTGGGCATATGTTTCATAAAGACAGGCAAAATGAAACAAAAATTCATTGGAAGTGTGAAAATTACCAAAAAACCAAATGTGCCGCTCGAGTTACTACGGTAGATAACACCATTGTTAAAACATGGAAGGAGCACAATCATTGTGGAGACGCAGCAGGAGTTGAGGCAGCATAACTTCTTGATACCATTCGAACTTATGCAGAAACAACAAATAATACGCCTCATAGTATTATTTCAAATGTTTCAAGAATCTGTATCCAAGCATCAGCCCCTAAGCTTCCAAGTGTAGATACAATGAAACGAACGATCTGAAATATAAGAAATCGAAATTTTGATGGCCCAGTTCTTCCAACATATCATAGAGACATAGTTTTTACAGAAGAATATAAAACATCATGCAATGGAAAATTGTTTCTACAATTTGATTCTGGACCTGAAGACAATTGTATGTTAATTTTCAGTACGAAAAGAAATATGCAGTTGTTAGCGCGAAGTAAACACTGGTATGCCGATGGGATTTTCAAAACTGTTCCCTTACATTTTTATCAGCAGTATACGATATATGGGTTTGTGGACAAAATATCGCTTCCATTAGTTTATGCATTATTGCCTAACAAGTCTGAAAAAACATATGTATCTCTACGACAGCAGCTGAAAGTATTGGAACCGGCTATGTCCCCGCAATCAATAACTATAGATTTTGAGATGGCGATGATGAATGCTTTGCAACGGGGTTGTTTTTTCTACTTTTAACAATGTATTTTTCGTTCCATTCAGAATAATGGATTGAAATGACGTTATGAAACTGACGCTAATTTTGCTTTAAACATGTGAATTTTGGCAGCAATTGCATTTGTGCCCACTCCAATTGTGATGTCAAAATGGTGCATATCCAAAATTTAAGTGGATATGCTCTTACACCTTAGGTGGCAATTTACACAAAACTAATTATGATAAATGCATAACAAAAGAGGAAATCAGTACATCCTACAGTAAGAATCGCGAGAAGTTGTTCATTATTATTTTGAGGATACATGGATTGGATGCCCAACCAGACTACATCTTCGTCGACCATCAAAGTATTCTCATGAAATGTGGAACGTACGCCAGCTTGTTCTTGAAGGAGTTCTTCTGTTGAAGGGTGGCATAGAGGATTTGAGGAACAAGTCATGGCTTATCATCTTAACATTTGGAAATTTATCGATTGCATTAAAAAAGAACAAAGTATTAACAAAATGTGCATTGAACAATGTTTTAGTGGAAGTGATCTGGACAACAAAAAAAAAGAAGTATCGTGATTGTGATGAACTAATTAAAAGGCTTGTTAGTGCATACGATGAACGGGGTGATATTGTTGATTATCTAAGAGGTATAGTGCATAATATTTCTTATTAATAATTTTGTAAATATTACGGTTTCTTAGTAATTAATTATCCCAATGTGCATAAACATTCATTTTGAATTTTTGCAGTGTACTATGACATACATAATGTTATAATTAGTTTAGTTTAGTTTAAAATTAACCAGTTGTTATATTGTTCAAATAATGGATTTTTTACCATTTTTGTGATACATGTAACTATTAAAATACATAATCTACCTATTAAATTACATATTTCCATACATGTGTTTTTTTTTTTTTTTATTTCCGTACTATTCCCTCACAGTTCATAGAATTCCAAAAATATGCTAATCATAGCTTAAGGCAGAAACTTAAATAAAAAATATTTTTTTATGATTTGACCAAACACATCTCATTGCTTCTAGATGGTAAAATGCGATAAGCTGACGCGGCAGTAAATTTCTGGTGGTAAATTGTTTATGCGATAAACTGATGCGCCGGTAAATTGCTGGCGGTAAATTTTCTGGACCCCCTCCCCCTGCTACTGACACATTGACATCAAATAACAGCATTTGTTGAATCACATTTTTAAATTTGCATTTACTTGTTGACAGGTCTAAAGTCAACAATTAATTAAAAATACATTTTTTAATATAGAATATGGATTTTTCAGAGTTGTGTTTAAAAAATATTGAAAACATAGGTGGGCATCAAAAAAATTAACAAATTTAAATTATTTTTTGTTGATTTCTCAAATTTTTGCACATGCCTAACTTGGTGTTAAATGAATATGCTTTTCTTACACATTAGAAAGAACTTGTACATTAGAAATTGGCTTAACTGTATGTGATAAGGAAAGAGGAAACCAGTATGTACCTAATTAAGAAAGGAATACTAATTGCATAATAAATTTAAGTGGATATGCTCTTACACCTTAGGTGGCAATTTACACAAAACTAATTATGATAAATGCATAACAAAAGAGGAAATCAGTACATCCTACAGTAAGAAGGTAGTATTCATATAGCAAAATCTGTTATTTTGCTCCCTGTTGTTTATGAACTAATCTCTCTCTCTCTCTCTCTCTCTCTCTCTCTCTCTCTCTCTCTCTCTCTCTCTCCATTTAACTTCAGACTGGTGCCTTTAACACTGCCTTCATTTAATATTACTATCAATGCAGCCTCCCCATTGCTTTAGGGCTAATCCCTCTGATCTTCAGTGATGCTGTTGGAATTAACTTCATAAAGAATTTGTCCACTGTTAGGCAGTATTTTAGGCACATTCTACTGTATCCTGGGGTACATAGGAAAGAATGTGCTGATTGAGCAGCAGAAAATTCAAGAAGTTCAAACTTTGCACCCTGTTAAATCCATACATGGATTACAAATTTGTTATCAAATAGGCATGTACAACATAATAGTCACAAGTCTAGTAAATTAAACTAAATAATAAACTCTGCTGCAGATAAAACAGTGTTCCTCAGAATTTTTGTAATGATACATATTGGGCACTTATGTAATGCACTTGTTCCTACTTAAAAAAAAAAAAAAAAAATCCCTCTAAAATGTCTTGGGACTGCTGATCTCAATTTACAGTGAAACATTTATTTGTAGAATGCCCACTGTATCAAATTGCCTTTGATCTCCTAACAATCTGATAAGTATAATAAGAAACTGCACGGTGAAATAGAATGGGCCAGGTTAACCACTCACTCCAATTAAAATCCAAAATGTGATGTCTTAATACTGATACTAGGCACAATATAGCCAAAGTTGCTGTTGCACCAAAAATTCCCAATCAAACATCATCAAATAACACTTGGATGCAAAATATACAGATACTGTAGTTTATTGTATCCTCTGTTGTCATTAGTATAGTAGGTTATTTTCATTATTAAGGGTTTTCTCTGACTTCAGATTTAATGATTTTTCATTAAACTTGTCTTTAAAAGAGAATTTCTTCATGAATTATTCCATTAAGAGCTGACAGAATTATTTGTGTGAGTACACCATGATAAAAATTAATTTAATCAAATGCATTATGATCAAGAACCTATTCCAATCCCATGATCACATTCAAGATAACTAAATACTATTCCAGGGAATCTTCATTATATGCTGTTCATTGTTACGATGTCATTAGAGTCGAACCCGGTGAATAATCCTACTTCTTGAAAAGTGTGGGGCTCTTGTGATAATGTGTGTAGCTTTATATGGGTAATATTTTATTTAGCATTAGCAAGGGCACATGATGCAAGAAAGCAAGCTTACAAGTGACAACTCAGCATTGTTATGGGCCTATATGAGAGCTTGAGGGACAGGGTGGATGCCCTCGAAGCATTAAAAGTGAGGGGCCCATCAAGCACTCAGCTGCCCACACCAATGCCAGTGCAAGCTCTGGCATTGGTGTGGGCAGCTCTGGCATAGGTGTGGGCCCATCAAGCACTCAGCTGCCCACACCAATGCCAGAGCTTGCACTTGGTCATCGCGCAACGCAGCGGCAGCCCCAAGGCAGAATGCGCTGGTCCCAAAGGAACTAGTAGTTGTTGGTGACTCTATTGTCAGGGAAACGGGAAACGCGCTTTGTAAAAAGGATAGGTGGAACAGGACCAGGGAATGTCTGCCAGGGGCAAAGGTTGATGACGTTGTAGAGCGGATATCATCTTTTAAGGGCACAAAAGGTGATATAGTTGTACACGTTGGCACTAATGATATTAAGAGTAGGAGACCGGCGGAATTACTTAACAAGTACAGGTCACTGTTGAAAAAAAGCCGTGAATTAGGGTTGAATTTGAAAGTGTCTGCAATTCTGCCCAGACAGGATAGGAGGGAGTATATGATGAGAGCCCTGTCGATCAATTCGGCCCTGGAAGGATTGTGCAAGGCTCAAGGGGTAGAATTTTTTTCAGCCTGGACTGTACTTGTTAACAGGAGAGACTGCTTCTACAGGGATGGGATACACTTAAATAGAAAGGGTGCAAGAATGTTTGCTGATGCTATCGAGGCAGTGTTAGGTGGGTCGGAAAACTGCTAGATTGGGGGGGGGACTAATAGATTAACAGTAGCCACTGGCAGAGGTGAAAGTGATTCTTGCACTGCTTCTATTGGAATGAGCCGCAGCCTGGAAAATAAGACTGCTTGGAATCATTGGGGTACTGCTGGGAATCATTGGGGTACAAATAAACACATAGGTTGAGTTAGGGTAGCTAAGAAAAAGAACAGGTGCATGTATACTTGAGTGTACACCAATGCTAGGAGTTTAGTAAATAAATTTGATGAATTTGAGGTATTGCCCAAAACATCAAAAGCAGATATTGTGGGGATTTCAGAGACGTGGTGTCACACAGATATAAGGAATGCAGAACTGGAATTTGGGGAGTACAATGTCTACAGAAAGGATAGACAGGGTAGGAAGGGAGGAGGGGTTGTGCTATTAGTTAAGAAATACATAAAATCCAAGGAAGTGAAGCCAGTCGACATTGCTGGACAGTGCAGTGTCGAGTCAATTTGGTGTGACATAAGCATTGGGAGATCAAAATTGAGAGTAGGAGTGTGCTATAGGCCTAATGACTCTGATGAGTATAATAAGAAACTGTACGGGGAAATAGAATGGGCCAGTAAATCAGAGAGTCTTTTAATGAGGGATTTTAATTTCCCAGATATTGACTGGAATTTGGGGGCCACTCACACACAAGCAAGGCTTTTGTGGATTTATTGGATGATTGTTTTCTACATCAGCATGTTCGGGAGGCAACTAGAGGGAGTAATACTCTTGATTTGATTATTAGTAGTGATTCTTCATGCATTAAGAATCTGCAGGTAAATGAACCACTAGGTGGCAGTGATCACAGTGTGCTGAAGTGGGATTTACTCAAAGAGGTAACTACCATTAGGGGTAGGCGCCTCCGTAGCCAGGTGGGAAGGAGCAGCAGTGCGTAGCACACGCTTCTTGATTAGACCAGGGTTCAAGCCCGTCACCACCAAATACGGAGGATGCGGAAAGGTCAGGGAATGACCACCGCATATTCCCGGAGCAATATGGCCTTAGTTGGTAATGCTCCTAAAAAAAAAAAAAAAAAACCAAAAAAAAAAACCAAAAAAACCATTAGGGGTAAAGGGAAGGGTTATTGCTTTCGTAAAAGCGACTACGATGGACTGAGACAGTATCGAAATTCTATACAGTGGGACCAACTGATGATGTTACCAACAGCAAATTCAAAATGGGAAGCATTCAAAGAACTTATCTTGGAAGCTACTAGACTTTACATACCAACTAAGAAATATTGTTCAAGGTTTAGGCCTAAGTGGATGTCAGATGAACTAATGAAACATATGGCAGAGAAGAAAAATGCATGGGATACATACAAATTAACACGTGCCACAGAAGCCTATGATAGATACAAGTTGATCTGTAACCAAGTTACAAAGGATGTTAGGCAGGCGAAGGCAGATTACAAGAAATCTTTGGCAAGGGATGTAAAAAAAACAGCAAAGAGTTCTTTACTTATGTAAACTCTAGAAGGAAGGGGATGAATCATTGGTCCACTTGATATCGATGGGTCAACTGTTGATGATCCTGCTCAGATAGCTAACAAACTGAATGAATATTTTGCATCGACATTCACACATGAGGAGTTATTCAGTGAGGGGAATGCCAGAAGTATATTCAACTCTGGCAGTAAGCTAGAGAATCTTGTAATAACTGAGAGTAAAGTGGAGGAGAAATTGTTGAAGATAAATACAAGAAAAGCGCCTGGGGTGGATGAGATCTATCCAGTTATATTAAAGGAAGCAGCAAAGGAAGTAAGCAAACCCTTAGCCATAATTATGAAAGCTTCCTTGGACTCAGGGGAAGTACCCATGGACTGGAGATGGGCAAATGTAACCCCAATTCACAAAGGAGGATCAAAGGGCGACACAAATAATTATAGACCTGTTAGTTTAACTTCTGTTTCTGGAAAATTAATGGAGGCACTGGTTAAAGAAGCACTGCAGGATCATCTAGACAAGACTTCAGTCATAACTCAGACACAGCATGGTTTTGTTAAGGGGAAGTCTTGCCTGACTAATTTGATTGGATACTATGATGCAGTCACAAAAGAACTGGATGCAGGGAATAACTTTGATATTATATACTTGGATCTTAGAACGGCTTTTGATACTGTTGCACATGGAAGACTGCTGCACAAATTGGAGCAGTGTGGCATTGGAGGCAAATTGCTGCTGTGGATAAAGGGGTGGTTTAGGGGGAGAAGACAGAGAGTGATAATCAATGGACACTGCTCATCGTGGACTAATGTTATTAGTGGAGTCCCTCAGGGTTCAGTATTGGGTCCATTATTGTTTTCTGTATTGTCCAAGTTTGCCGACGATACGAAGGTTGGCAGGGTTGTCAAGGACACTACTGACACTATGCTACTGCAACATGATCTGGAAAGGTTGAGCAGATCGGCTTTGAGGTGGCAAATGAAGTTTAACATTGACAAATGTGAAGTACTACATATGGGAAACAGCAACCCCAGAGCAACGTATCAACTCTGTGGTACTACACTGACAGTGGTAGAGAATGAAAGGGACCTGGGGGTGGTTGTGCAGGCAGATATGAAGTTTTCTGTGCAGTGCAGATGGGCTGCAAGAGTAGCTCATGGTGTATTGTCGATGATGTATAGGAATTTTTCTAGCAGGGATAAGGAGGTGATTATTCCCTTGTATAAGGCAATGATCTGACCACACCTAGAGTACTGTATACAGATCTGTAAGCCTCATTTCAAGAAGGATGTAGAGATGCTGGAACGAGTACAAAGAAGGGCAACAAGATTAGTGAATGGAACAAAGGGGTGCTCTTACGAAGAAAGGCTTAAGTTTTGCAAATTACAGTGTCTGGAGACTAGGCACTGGCGAGGTGATCTGATAGAGGTATATAAAGCCTTGAATGGTTTGAGCATGCTCAATGCTGATGGGATTCTTCCTGTTGCTCAGAATAATCACCTGAGAGGGCATAAATTCAAATTGAGAAAAGACGTGTAGGATAGACGTGAGGAAATTTGCTTTTAGCCAGCGGGTGGTTGGTTGGTGGAATAAACTTCCATCCCTTGTCGTGGAAGTTGATAGCCTAAATAAGTTTAAGGCTCAGCTGGATAGGTATTTCGAACGAACAGAGGGGTGAAGTGGAAGTGGTTATTTTTTATTTATTTATTATTTTTTTTTTTAATTTATTTATTTATTTTTATTTATTTATTTTTTTTGGCTGATGCTGCATAAGCTTGCTTTCTTGCATCAAATGCCTCTACTAATGCTAATGGTAATAGCATCAGGCAAAAAAAAAAAAAAACCCCTTATTTCACCCATCCCCTTGCTCCAAGTGTTTGTCAAGTTCTGCCTTGAATCTGTTTAAGCTATCAACTTCTACGTCAGTTGGAAGTTTGTTCCAGCAATCAACCACCCGCTGGCTAAAGGCAAACTTCCGCACATCTATTCTACAACAGTCTTTCCTCAATTTGTATTTATGCCCTCTCAGATGATTATTCTGAGCAACAGGAAGATCCCATCACAATTGAGCATACTAAAACCATTCAAGGCTTTATACACCTCAATCAGATCACCTCACAGGTGCCTAGTCTCCAGACACTGTAATTTGCAAAAAATAAGCCTTTCTTCATAAGAGCAACCCTTTGTTCCATTCACTAATCTTGTTGCCCTTCTTTGTACTCATTCCAACAGCTCTACATCCTTCTTAAAATGAGGCCTCCAGACCTGTATAAAGTACTCAGGGTGTGGCCTGATCATTGCCTTATACAAGGGGATAATCACCTCCTTATCCCTGCTAGAAAAATTCCTGTAGATCATTGACAAGACACCATGAGCTACTCTTGCAGCCTATCTGCACTGCTCAGAAAACTTCATATCAGCGTGCACAATTACCCACAGTTCCTTTTCATTCTCTACCACTGTCAGTATGGTACAACAGAGTTGATACGTTACTCTGGGATTACTGCTTCCCATATGTAGTACTTTACATTTGTCAATGTTAAACTTCAATTGCCACATCTCAGCCCATCTGCTCAACTTTTCTAGATCCTGTTGCAGCAGTGTACTGTCATTTTGTCATTAACAACCCTGCCAACCTTCATATCGTCTGCAAACTTGGACATTAAGCCTGATATACCATCATCAATATCATTTATAAATACAGAAAACAACAATGGACCCAACACAGAACCCTGAATGACTCCACTAATAACATTAGTCCATGAAGAGCAGTGCCCATTGATTACCACTCTCTGTCTTGTCCCACTTAACCATCCCTTTATCCATAGCAGCAATTTGCCTCCAATGCCACACTTCTCCAATTTGTGCAGCAGTCTTCCATGTGCAACAGCATCAAAGGCCTTTCTAAGATCCCAATATGTGATATCAAAGTTATGCTTTGCATCCAGTTCCTTTGTAACTACATCATAGTATCCAATCAAATTAATCAGACAAGACTTGACTTGATTTGACAAAACTTCCCCTTAACAAACCCATGCTGTGTCCAAGCTATAACTGAAGTCTTGTTAGATGAACCTACAATGCTTCTTTAACCAGTGCCTCCGTTAATGAAACAGAAGTTAAACTAACAGGTCTGTAATTACTTGTTCTCTCTTTGATTCTCCTTTGTGGATGGGGTTCACATCTACATCTCCAGTCCCTAGGTACACATTTCCACATCCCTGGTACCTCCCCTGAGTCCAGGGCAGCTCTCATAATTATGGCTAAGGGTTTGCTTACTTCCTTTGCTGCCTCCTTTAATATAATTGGATAGATTCCATCCACCCCAGGTGCCTTTCTTATGTTTATCTTCAACAATTTCTCTTCTACTTTACTCTCAGTTATTACAAGATTATCTAGCTTACTGCCAGAGTTGAATACACCTCTGGCATTCCCCTCCCTGAATAACTCCTCATGTGTGAATGTAGACGCAAAATATTCATTTAGTTTATTAGCTACCTGAGCAGGAACAACAACAGTTGAGCCATCGATATCAAGTGGACCAATCTGATTCATCCCCTTCCTTCTAGAGTTTACATAAGTAAAGAACTCTTTGCTGTTTTTCTTTGCATCCCTTGCCATAGATTTCTTGTAATCTGCCTTCGCCTGCCTAACCTCCTTTGTAAGTTGGTTACAGACCAGCTTATATCTATCATAGGCTTCTGTGTCACATGTTAATTTATATGTATCCCATGCATTTTTATTCTCTGTCACATGTCTAATTAGTTTATCCGACATCCATTTAGGCCTAAATCTTGAACAATATTTCTTTGTTGGTATGAAAAGCCTAGTAACTTCCAAGATTAATTCTTTGAATGCTTCCCATTTTGAATTTGCTGTTGGTAACATCATCGGTCACACAGTATAGAATTTAATTACTGTCTCAGACCACCGTAGTCACCTTTACGAAAGCAAAAACCCTTTCCTTTACCCCTGATGGTAGTTACCTCTTTGAGTAAATCCCACTTCAGCACACTGTGATTACTGCCACCTAGTGGTTCCTTTATCTGCAGATTCTTGATGTATGAAGAATCACTACTGATAATCAGATCAAGAGTGTTCCTCCCTCTAGTCGCCTTCCAAACATGCTGCTGTAGAAAACAATCATGCAATAAATCCATAAATGCCTTGCTAGTGTGTGAGTGACCAATCCACAAATTCCAATCAATCTCTGGGAAATTAAAATCCCCCATTATAAGACACTCTGATTTACTGGCCCACTCTATTTCTCTGCACAATTGCTCATTAACTCATCAGATTCATTTGGCTCGTTTTTCCTTCTTTCATTTTTCCTTTCCCAGTGCTTATGTCACACCAAACAGACTCAACATTACGTTGTCCACCAACATCAATTGGATGCACTTCCTTAGATTTTATGTTTCTTAACTAACAGCATAATCCCTCCTCCCTTTCTGTCCTGTCTATCCTTTCTGTGCACATTGTACTTTCCAAATTCCAGTTCTGCACTGCTTATGTCTGTGTGACACCATGTCTCTGATATCCGAACAATAGCCGGCTTTGATGTCTTGACTAGCACTTCAAGCTCATTGAATTTATTATCTATGCTCCTAGCATTGGTGTACATGCAAGTATACATGCACCTGTTTCTACTCTTAGTTGCCCCAACACAGCTCATGCATTTACTTGTTCCACTATGACGCCCAGCATTCCTGGAAATCCCCATTGCCTTGCTTTCCAGCCTGCTGCTCAATTGCATTTCAATAGAAGTAGTGCAAGAATCACTTTTACCTCTGCCAGCAGCCACTGTTAATCTTTTAGTCTGTGTATTCCTCTCAAGCTAGCAGTTTTCCGACCCATCTAACACTGCCACGATATTATCAGCAAATATTCTTGCACCCTTTCTATTTAAGTGTATTCCATCCCTGTAGAAGCAGTCTCTCCTGTTAACATGCACAGACCAGGCTGAGAAAAATTCTACCCCTCGAGCCTTGCGCAATCTCTCCAGGGCTGAATTGATTGACAAGGCTCTCAACATATAGTCCCTTCTATCGTGTCTGGGCAGAATTTGAGACATTTTCAAATTCAACCCTAACTGAAGGTTTTTTCAGCATTGACTTGTACTTGTTAAGTAATTACGCCGGTCTCCTACTCTTAATATCATTAGTGCCAATGTGTACAACAATATCACTCTTTGTGCCCTTAAAAGATGATATCTGCTCTACAACGTCATCAACCTTTGCCCCTGGCAGACATCTTGGATTCTCCCCCATCAAGCATGTGTGGGCAAACATTTACAAAATGTTGAATGATAAATTTTGTATATCTCTGCATAAATTTTCATTTAAATCCTGATGAAATTTGTTATGTATGTGGTATCTTTAATTTTACCTTTTCTGATCTTTTTCTACCACTATAATTTTAATTGTTTTTTAACTGTACATTATACTCATATATACATTCTGCGACATTGGAATTATGGCACTAGAAGGAATGATCAGAGTGCATGCAAATCAGCAGATGGATGAGTTGCACCAAGATATATACAAATGATTAAAATATAGGACCAATCAGCCGGAAGCTTTGGCTGATATTAAAACAAATATGGAGATTGTTGAATTCAAAGAAACGTGTGTGTGTGTGTGTGTGTGTGTGTGTGTGTGTGTGTGTGTGTGTGTGTGTGTGTGTGTGTGTGTGTGTGTGTGTGTGTGTGACACAGTAAGCAGGCTTCTGTCTTGCTGGAATTAACTTCATAGTGCAAGGTGACATCTGAGCATTCTCTACAATCTCCCACTCTGAAGCCCAAGGAGATTTTAGAGAATGCTGAGACATCATGTTTAACACCATTATCATCACTCAGTGACTTTGACAGAGGGCAGATTATCAGCCTTTAAGAGGCTGGATGGGTGCTTCATTGTTTAGCAGATTGTGTGTGGGCTGTGACAATACCACAGATGTTAGCAAGAGTGACTGCAGGAAGATACAACTGCTTGTCAAATGGATAGTGGAGCATGATGGAGGGCTGCAGAATGGGGGGGATAGTCTTATTTGTCAACAGGTTTACACCGCACTTACAGCCACACTGGCTACCATCCAACGAGCTGTGACATCAGCTGGCTGCCACCCATCATCTGTCAAACCATTGCACACTGACTGGCAGAAGGTGGGGCAGCTGTGCATATTGATCATTGCATCAGTTACCCCCTGACTGCTTCCCATGGCATGGGTCACCTGGGATACAGAATGTTGTAAAGCGGCCCCGAGTGCCAAGCGATAGTGGTAAGCAATTTTTCCCTGCGACTTATAAAGTGATCTTTGAAATTGATATAGTTCTGTTTTTGTTGTGCGATTTTCTTCTGTTTTGTTCACTCAAAGTGGTTCTTTGCTTAAAAAATCTTACGTAAGAGCCCAGAAAGGGAATCTACCTTTCTTCTTTAATATTTATATTAAATATCAACTCACTCTACTAATCTCAATAACCGCTTGGTCACTGGTGGCAGTGCTCCTGCCTCCACGTGGCGGGGCTGGTAGTCTGGGAGAAGAAAGTCCTTCTCCCAGGGCTAAAAGGAGTAAACATGGATACTAATGATTTCCCACGATTAGAGCCAAAGAGCTCGCAACATGACAACCACGAAACTGATCATGACTTCTCATTGTCGAAAAGACTAAAAAAGTATGCAAACAAGCAGGAAGCTCCAGCTTTCCTGATCATCCATTCTCTACCTTCACAACCTGTCAGCAAGCTTTCGCCTTTCATCATACAACGATGCCTTGTAAATGCAGCAGCATCTCCAAAAATGGTAAAATGTCTTCAATCTGGTGACTTGCTAATAGAGACCTCTCTTCCAAGACACTCTGACCTCCTGTTAAAACTTTCATCTTTAAGTGGAATTCCAATTCAAGTCACTCCACATAACACCCTGAATTCTTCCAAGGGAGTGATCAGTGAATGGGACCTATTGAACGTTTCCGAGGAAGAAATAATTCAGGAACTAAAAGATCAAAATGTAACTCAGGCCAAGAGAATCATGATACGAAAAGACGGCACCTTAGTCCCAACCCGTAGCATAATTTTAACCTTTAGTTCGCCGAATCTACCATCCTCAGTGAAAGCAGGCTATTTAAACTGTCGTGTTCGGACCTTTATCCCAAACCCTCTGAGATGCTACAAATGTCAGAAATTTGGCCACTCCCAGAAAGCATGCCGTGGAGATGCAACATGTTCAAATTGCGGTTGCAAAACTCACACTCAATCTGAATGCAAGGCACAAACTCCGCAGTGTCCTAATTGCAAGGGCAATCATCCAGCCTACTCCAAAGATTGTGATCTTTGGAAGTTAGGAAAAAAAATACAGAAATACAAGACTGAAAATAAAGTATCTTTTCAAGAAGCTAGAAGACAAGGAAAATCAAGTATTCCAAAAACTACTTATGCTTCGGCTGCCCATAGTTACAAATCAGTACCATGTCAGACAGAAGTGTCAGTCTCTCCAGACAAATCGATCGCCGACTGGGCTCGATCAGTACTCTCAACTCAGCCTACATCTGAATCACAGTTAGTGGACCAAAGTAATAATACGCCACTCACAATTCCAACTCAGAACATAACCCACAATACAGTGGCAGAAAAATTGCATAAATCAGATATTGTGGAGGTGAAACAACCAACAAGCATGGATACTGATGATATGCCCAACCAAGAAGATTTTCTTGAATTATATGCAGATGGAGATATGGAGGATAAAAATGATTCAGGACGCCCTAATTTTCCTAGAAAAGAAAAATCTAAATCTGACCGTCACAAACAACCTACGCATAAAAAGCAGACAGATTCATCTTCCTCTTACAAAACCAAATAATGCAACATATTATCCAACGGAACTGTAGAGGTCTTCGCAGTAACATAGACGATATACATGAAATAATTCATCACTATAAACCTCTTGCAATGTGCTTGCAAGAAACTAATTTGACATCACTGGTCTCAGTTGCAATCAAAAATTACACTGTATTCAGGCAAGGCAGGGCTGTCTCCAATAACGCTCATGGCGGAGTAGCGATACTCGTGGATTCAAGCATCCCCGCCAGACGTATTCCCTTACAAACATCCTTAGAAGCCGTTGCCACGCGTGTTGTTAGTGGTATTACTTTGACATTGGTTTCCATTTATCTTCTGCCTAAACATCAGTATACTATTCAGGAACTTGAAGATCTTGTTATGCAGTTACCATCACCGTTTTGTTTACTAGGAGACTTTAATGACCATCACCCATTATGGGGTTCTCCCACCTCAGACAGACAGACGAGGTAAGCTTATCGAAACGTTGATCAATAGGCAGAATTTAACATTACTGAATACTGGGTCTCCTACATATGTGCATCTCCCTACTGGCTCAACATCTGCTATAGACCTTTCCATATGTTCCCCAATACTCTTTCCAAGTATAGATTGGATACCTCTGAGTGATCCTTATAGTAGCGACCATTATCCATTAATCTGCAAAATTCAAACATCCTGTTCATACCCAACAGAAAGTCCAATTAAATGGAAATTTTCAAAGGCTGACTGGGCAAAATACAGATCGCACATCTCATTTGACAACGATATCATTCAGACCGATTCCATCAATAGTGTTACCGAGCACATCACGACTCAAATCCTGGCAGCTGCATCAGTCACCATACTTCAATATCAAGCAAGAAATAGACAAAAAATAAAATTACTGGCGGAATGAAGATTGCAATAACGCAAAAAAAGAGAAAAACAAAGCATGGAATCTCTTCCGCAAAAATCCTACCACCCTCAATTTTATTAACTATAAACGGCTCAGAGCTAAAGCTCGCTACATCAGACGCAAAGCAAAAAAAGAAACTTGGATTAAATTTGCCTCATCAGTTAATAAAAATACCGATATCAGATTAATCTGGAGAAAAATAAAATGTTTAAACAATAAATTGCCACCTCTATCCACCCCGCTACTAAACTGGAATGGACAAGAACTCTCTAATCCCACAGATATATCAGATGCACTGGGAATTGTATTTTCTCTGTTGTCTTCTTGTAATGCTTATGAACAATCATTCCAAAAACGTAAAACAGTTGCAGAGAGATCCAAACTGAATTACACTGACAATTCTGCTTTATCTTATAATCAGCCATTTACCATGTTCGAGCTACAGCAAGTTCTTACCAACTCAAGAAACAGTGCTGCTGGTCCTGATGGGTTATATTATGTAATGCTCCGAAATCTGGACCAAAGATCACTCTTTTCACTGCTCATATTTTATAATCGAATTTTTTGTGAACATACCTTCCCCAGCTCCTGGAGTCATTCTTATGTAATACCGATTGCAAAACCCGGTAAAGATCATTCGGTTCCTCAAAATTACAGACCGATATCACTCACCAGCTGTCTCAGCAAAACTCTTGAGAAAATGATACATTGCCGTCTCACCTGGTTCCTTGAGTCTGAAAACTTGATAAGTAACAAACAATTTGTATTCCGGAAAAACCGGTCTTCATTGGATCTTATGATCAAAGCCGAGACAAATATCAGAAATGCTTTCATCAAAAAGGAACATCTCGTCATGGTCTGTCTTGACGTTGAGAAAGCCTTTGACACTATGTGGCGTTTTGGAATCTTAAAGGATCTACATTCTCTTGGCCTGAGAGGTAATTTATCATATTTTATCCAAAATTTTCTTCAACGGAGATCCTTTCAAGTTCATTATCGGGGAACCCTCTCTAAAATCTTTATCCAAGAAGAAGGAATTCCACAAGGATCTGTTCTCAGCGCTACCTTGTTTGCAATGAGAATAAATCATATAATTGAACTCATTCCGAAAACTCTGGATTCATACCTATTCGCAGATCATCTCTCGATTTCCTGTCATTCCCAAAACATGCATTATATTGAACGTCAACTTCAAATATCAATGAATCGTATCCTGACATGGATGACACAAAATGGTTATAGACTATCCAGCCAGAAATCTACTGCCATACACTTCTGCTCCAGATGAAATATGTATCCTGAACCTGAGCTACACTTGAATAACCATCCTCTTCCCATAGCTAACTGTACTCGTCTACTAGGATTGTTCTTTGACAATAAGTTAAATTTCCAAAAGCACATTGAACATCTCCGCACTACTTGTCAAAAAAAACTGAACATACTAAGAGTCTTATCAGCCACAACATGGGGAGCAGATCGCCAAAGGCTGCTACATTTATATAGATCCATAATCAGATCTCGATTGGACTACAGTGCCCCTGTCTTCGATTCTGCTAGGGAGAGCGCTTTATCTCGCCTCAATCCTATTCAACATTCAGCTCTCAGAACAGCACTAGGTGGGTTCAGAACATCTCCAGTGCAAAGTTTGTATGTTGAAGCTCATGAACCTCCCCTAAATATCAGGAGAAAGATGCTGCTACTGAATTATGCAACCAAGATCCAAAGCCAGGTGACCCATCCTAATTGGCCAATACTCTACAATCCACAGTTTATGACCTTCTATAGAAACAAACCACAGACAGTTCGGCCTGCTGGTATTAGGCTAAAACAGCTTTATCTTATAATCAGCCATTTACCATGTTCGAGCTAGCAGAAGATTGGGATATACACTTCAATAAAATCTTACAAGATCCTGTAGATCCTGATCCTCCATGGTCTGTCATCATGCCATCTTGCGACAATTATTTCTACCAGTGGGGTAAACACTCTCTATCAGATATTAACATCCAACAGCTCCACATAGTGCATACTCAATGTTATCCTGACTTCGCCAAAATTTATACAGATGGATTGAAGTCTAAGAGTGGATCAGGCGCAGCAGTAGTACTCCCTGATACTATCATTTCTCTATCTCTCCCAACAGAGTGCAGTAGTTACACGACTGAATTATATGCCATAAAGCTTGCTATAGAAAGTATTTTCCATATGTCAATTCAAAAGAGCTTAGTTTACATAGACTCGCAGAGTTCCTTATTAGCCTTGCAAAACAACCCCCCGGCTACTCACCCTCTATTAAAGCTCATTAGAACAGAGTTGATACGTCTGAGAGAGTGCCAACAAAAGGTTATTTTCTGCTGGATACCTGGCCATACTGGAATACCAGGAAATGAAATTGCGGATGATGCTGCCAAACATCCATCGAGAGCAGTCCCAACAAATTCCTAAGTACCCTTCACAGATTATAAAATGAAGATCCGAAGTATATGTAAAGGTCGATGGACTCTACAATGGCAAGCACAAATTCATAATAAACTTTTTCAAATTAAACCTGTACCAAAATTATGGGCTTCTAACCTCATTGCAAACAGACAAGAAGAAGTAATCCTAACCAGAGCCAGAATCGGTCATACTCATTTAACTCATTTGTTCCTCCTGTCAGGGAATGACCCTCCTCAGTGTAATCATTGTCATACACCACTTACAGTCAAACACATACATTCTAGAATGTACTCTGTATCATAATGCTCGACTAGTGTCATTCAGTTCTCTAGCAAGCTTAAAGGTACCTTTATCACTTAGCCATATCATAAGCGAAAAATCAAACATCGCAGAATTCTTCTCCTTCCTAAAACGAATAGGACTATATAGCCATTTCTAATTGCGTCTACATGAACCAAACAGGCAGTATGAACCACTTTTCTAAGTGCAATATGGCCTAAGTAGCCATTGCACTTAAAACCCCATAAATTTAAAACAACATGTTGTAAAGCAATCTTCAGCAATGAATCCTGCTTCGGCTTGGGGCCTGATCAGCACCATATACATATGTAGCAATGTTGTGGGGAATGCAGTGATCCTTGAGTCATTGAACACTATGCTGAATGCCCTGCTAGTGTATTGGTGTGGGAAGTGATCAGTTTTGATAGTTGGTCATTGTTGGTGTTCTGTATTCTGGAGCCTGTTGCTTTCTCCTTTCTTACCGGAGCATATAATGTAATTTTTCAGCAGGACAATGCTTGAACATATACCACAGTATATGTATATGTCTTTGTGGTGGACATATTGTCTTGGCCAGCCAGGTTCTTGGATTCCCCCCCCCCCAATAAAGCATATGTGGGCCATGATTGGACACTGTTTACAGAACCATCCACAGCTAGCACAGACCATGGATGTTCATGGGACCAAGTGCAACAGCCTTGGTTGGAAATACTGCAGGCTGTTGTCACCTGTGCAGCACAATGCCAAGATGCTTAGCTCCACATATCTGCAACCATGCCATATTAACATCATATTGATCTGTCCATTTGTAAGCATCATTTTGTATCATTAAATGTGTTCACACACAATTAGTGCCTGTAACTTTTATCCTTGGCTGCCATTACCCTAGGTATCATCTCTGTATTTCTGTTCCTTCAGGGTGCTGTAATTTCAATTAAAATATGTAGAAAAGAGGGGCACAAAAAGTCTGAACTATTAGAATATGCATATGGATGCAAAGTAAGGTTAAATTTTTTTTGAAATTATAGAGATAAATCTATAAAGAGATTGGAAAAATCTGAAAAACTACTTAAGAAAATTCAACAGCAGAACATTAAACAGAAATTTAGGCAGCCAATATGCAAAAAAAGTGGGCTAATGTTTTTTGGAATTATAATGCAACCATTTTTTGGAATTATAATATAACCTATGTATGAAATTATGATACATTATCATGTGCAGTGCACACATTTTTAATCCAAGAAGTTGAATTACTCGCCAGGTTCCTGGTTTTAATGATGTCATCCTGATGAACAGCATATAATGGTTTGTTTGGAACTATATTTATTTATCTTGCATGTGATCTAAAATGTAATGCTTTTGAATAAATTAGTTTTATTGAAGAGTATGTGTTTTTTTTTTTTTTTTTTTTATGTGAACCCCAAACACGAGAGGTATTAGAACCTATAGAACTTAGTACCGTTCTTGGGTTGGAGGTTGAGAAGATGAAAGAAGATATTTGTTGACATTGGACTTGAACTTCTGTAGATTGTAAGTTTCAGGAAATTCATATGAAGGACGGTTGTTCCAGAAAACGGCAGTTGAATGAATAAATGAGGAAGATGAAAAGTTGGTTCTGTGGGTTTGAAGTTGGACAGTAAATACATGTTGGCTGGTGGCGGCACGTGTTCGGACTGTTTTGAAAGAGAGAGCGAGAATTATAGAAGCCAATTCAGAAGAACAGTGCCCATGGAAGTATCTGTAGAAGAGGCATGCAGCAGAAACAGTGCTTCTATAAGAAAGCGATTGGAGAGACTCTGTTAGAGATGAATCATTAATTAACCTAACTGCCCTCTTCTGAATGGAATCAAGAAGCCTGAGAGAGGTTTTGGGGGCACCACCCCAGATGTGGGAACAATATTCCATGGCAGGGCGGATTTGCGATTTATACAGAATGAGCAGCTGTTTGGAAGAAAAGTAACGCCGAGAGCGAAAGAGAAAACCAAGTTTTTTAGATGCAGAGGAAGCAATATTTGTAATGTGCTTGTGCCAAGAAAGATTAGAAGTCAGGGTAATCCCCAAAAGAGATATATCATTTTGCCTAGAAATCGGAATGTCACTAAACATAAGCATAGGAGCAGAAGAATCCTTTTTGCGAGATATAAGACAAGACTGAGTTTTAGAAGGGTTGAAATCAATTAAGTTGTCTTTGCCCCACTGGAGAATTACCTGAAGATCGGCATTTAAGGAATTGGTAGCAGATTTTCGAGAAGTTGAAGCTGATTGAGCAGGACAAGTTTTCTCAAAATGAAAAGTTGAATGCAATGTGCTATCATCAGCAAAACTATGGATAGGATTTCCAGTCAATGGAAGAAGGTCATTGATATACAAGAGGAAAAGAGTGGTGAAAGAACTGAACCTTGGGGGACACCGGCATTAGTGGAGAAGTTAGAAGACAAGAGAGCCATCTACCATCACCCTCAGTGAGCGATCAGAGAGAAAACTGGATAACCAGTTACTAAAAACAGTTGGCATACCATAAGATGGAAGATTAGAAGACCTTTATGCCAAACACGATCAAAGCCTTTGAGATGTCAAGAGCAACTACTTGTGTTTCACCGAACCTTTCCATTGAATTAGTCCATAAATTGGTGACAATGTGTTGTCATTAATTTAAATTAAATTCTTTAATGGCTTCTGCTTTTATATTTTCACTTAATTTTTTTTAAATGTTTATTTTAAGACATTTTTATCGAGCAGATAAGTAGTTTTATAATGTTAAAATTGTCTAAAGTGGAGGAGTTGAATTATGTGAACTATGCCACTAACAGAAAAAAAGTCATTAGGGAGTTTAGAAGTTGAGGCAATAGAAATATAGTATTACATGATATAGTATCCATAATACAGTAAAATAATGTATAATTATATAAAAATTTTAAAAAAATCATTTTTTTTTTTTTTTTTTTTTTTGTATGCTTTCCTAGACCTGGGGGTGTAGGAAAGCATACAAAACTAACAAGACAATATATAAAAGTTGAGAATGAGAACAAATAAGAATTTATTTTTCTTTTGCTGTTTCAGTGAAGCAACTTATGTTTGTAAAATGGCAGGATGGTAAAATAAGTGTGATCTAAAAAAAAAAAAAAAGTAAATGAAATAGAAGAAGCAACTTTTTGTTTGCCTTTTTGGACTATCCTCTATTATAAACTGAATTTTTGGATACATCATCAAATGAAAAAATATATTTTTTATATAAAAATTATTCAGATTTTTATACTTGTTAATTTACATTTATAGAATGATATCAGCTGTATTGTAGATGTATTGTTCATTATTTTAACCATAATGTTAAATACACAAACATCTGCAAAAATATAATTTTTCCCTGTAGTCATTTTTAATAAGGCAACAGTTTATATTTTTAAATTATTTTTAATTATTAAAAGTTATTTTTAACTTTATAGCAGTATCTTTGCTGTTGATTATTTTATTCAACTTTTTAGCATCATAGCTTCAGTTGGCCTAATGGATAATAATCCTGTTATCTTGGTTGCTAGTATGCTGATTTCTCCACTCATGGTTAGTACTTTTGCATGTTCATTTTGATTGCTGACATTTTCAGAAATGTTAACTCATTCAAAATGCAGAAAAGAGTCAGTAAATTTTTGATAAAGATGCTACTCTTTGAACAGTAATAATAATGCTAGTGTACAGGTTTGACTACAGATCATAAGGTTAGTATTTTTATCATAATTTTTATTTTTACAAATATTTATAAATTGTCTCCTTCAAGATGCTTTAAAATTTTATTGGAATAATGGGAAAATATTATTGAGAAATGAATAGAAATTATGAATATGCAAAACACAGAAGGGGAAAAGGTATACAGGGGAATAGATTAAGGCAGATGTTGCTCCATCCTCAAGATTCACAATTTACAGAACAATACAAACTTCTGATAATGTGAGTTATATAACAGATTCTTCAGATGGTAGTAGACCAAGAACAATTGCA
Organism: Mastigoproctus giganteus; assembly: GCF_048544385.1. Taxonomy (NCBI): domain Eukaryota; kingdom Metazoa; phylum Arthropoda; class Arachnida; order Uropygi; family Thelyphonidae; genus Mastigoproctus; species Mastigoproctus giganteus. Next base: position 91,527,277 of record NC_143579.1, read on the forward strand.
AATGGAGCTAATATAGGTAACCTTAAAAAATCAGTCTGAAATTTCTACAAAAGTTGGCTCTGAGCCTTGGAGGCTGCCAACTTCTGAAAATGATTTTCACAGACATTATCGAAAAATTTAGTGACAACCAAATTTTTTTTTTTTTTTTATATATATATAGATGCATTTTTATGTTTTTCTGATTGGTATATATATGGTCCTTGAGGTTGTCACAGAAATTCTCTCAGATATGCCAGACAAGCTGTACTTGCTACCGGAGGTCTAAAATGCTGATGGAACTGATATTCAGGTGACATTCAAGTCAAGTAGACACAATTTCGAAGACGTCCGGACAGTCTGTGACAGCCAAATCCTCTGCTTGCACCTTTACGATGGTGTGACTGTTAGTAATACTGGGTATAACCTCCATGCACAAGAACACTATGGGTGACCATCCAGGTATGAACCAACGTAAGCAGGGGTCGAGGTGTGATGCCCACAGCACATGGAGGAATGCCGCCCCTCTGTTATCAGGCAATACTAGGTGGTAGATGACTCTCATTAACCGGTGCAATACCACCAATTTTGCTTGTTGGAGGCTTGAAGTTGTGGAACCTATGTTTAGCCTCCAGAACTAAGTTCCAGTCCACCCTTCCCCATTTCTTCCATCATGCAGTATGACTGATAACTTTTGAGGTTATGATAAACATCATGGCGAGATCCAATCTTCCTTACATTTTGAGGGTACAGCTCTAAAACAGTGTTCGCAGGACGGCCACTAGTTAGTACACTGGACTGAACCCATTGGTAACTCTTTAGGAGGCTTCCGGATCAGCTAGTGTATAATCTTGCTACCTCTACTTTGCCGGATAGTGACTGGGGGGAGTCTGAGTAGTGTGGGTAGTCTGAGTAGATCTAAACCTCCCAAACACTTCCTAGTTCATTTCACAAATATATGTAGTCTCAATTCTGAGTCTAGGAAAATTTACCGCCAGCAATTTACCACCACGTCAGTTTATCGCATTTTACCGTCTAGAAGCAATGAGATGTGTTTGGTCAAATCATAAAAAAAATATTTTTTATTTAGGTTTCTGCCTTAAGCTATGATTAGCATATTTTTGGAATTCTATGAACTGTGAAGGAACAGTATGGAAATAAAAAAAAAACACATGTATTGAAATATGTATTTAATAGGTAGATTATGTATTTTAATAGTTACATGTATCACAAAAATAGTAAAAAATCCATTATTTGAACAATATAACAATTGGTTAATTTTAAACTAAACTAAACTAATTATAACATTATGTATGTCATAGTACACTGCAAAAATTCAAAATGAATGTTTATGCAATCTTCAGAATCAGTCACGTTGGGATAATTAATTACTAAGAAACTGTAATATTTACAACACAGTATGTAAATTATTAATAAGAAATATTATGCACTATTCCTCTTAGATAATCAACAATATCACCCTGTTCATCCTATGCACTAACAAGCCTTTTAATTAGTTCATCACAATCACGATACTTCTTTTTTTTTTTGTTGTCCAGATCACTTCCACTAAAATATTGTTCAATGCACATTTTGTTAATACTTTGTTCTTTTTTAATGCAATCGATAAATTTCCAAATGTTGGCATGATAAGCCGCGACTTGTTCCTTAAATCCTCTATGCCACCCTTCAACAGAATTATTCGTTCTTGGTACTCCTTCAAGAACAAGCTGGCGTATGTTCCACATTTCATGGGAATACTTTGTTGGTCGACGAAGATGTCGTCTGGTTGGGTGTCCAATCCATGTATCCTCAAAATAATCTATGACTTCTTGATTCTGGAGAAAAAACACTATTTTCACAGAAATGTTCAAAAATGATCGTTACAACTGAATGGGCACAAATGCAATTGCTGCCAAAATTCGCATATTTAAAGCAAAATTAGCATCAGTTTCATAATGTTTCAATCCATTATTCTGAATGGAACGAAAAATACATTGTGAAAAGTGGAAAAAACAACCCAGTTGCGAAGAGTCAGGAAAACCTCTTCTGCAAGCATTCATCATCGCCGTCTCAAAATCTATAGTTATTGATTGCGGGGACATAACCGGTTCCAGTACTTTCAGCTGCTTTAGTAGAGATATATATGTTTCCTCAGACTTGTTAGGCAATAATGTATAAACTAATTGAAGCGATATTTTGTCCTTGAATCCATGTATCGTATACAGCTGATAAATAAGTAAGGGAAGAGTTTTGAAAGTCCCATCGGCATACCAGTGTTCACTTCGCGTTAACAACTGCAAATTTCTTTTCGTACTGAAAATTAACATATGATTGTCCTCGGGTCCAGAATCAAATTGTAGAAATAGTTTTCCATTGCACGATGTTTTATATTCTTCTGTAAAAACTATGTCTCTACGATGCGTTGGAAGAACTGAGCCATCAAAATTTCGATTTCTTATATTTTCGATCGTTCATTTCATTGCATCTACACTTGGAAGCTTAGGAGCTGCTGCTAGGCTACAGATTCTCGAAACATTTGGAATAATACTGTGATGCATATTATTTGTTGTTTCTGCATAAGTTCGAATGGTATCAAGAAGTTGTGCTGCCTCAACTCCTGCTGTGTCTCCACAATGATTGTGCTCCTTCCATGTTTTAATGATGGTGTTATCTGCCGTGGTAACTCGAGTGGCACATTTGGTTTTTCGGTAATTTTGACACTTCCAATGAATTTTTGTTTCATTTTGCCTGTCTTTAGGAAACAAATGCCCACTAAAGCACAATTTCAGTTTTCTTTTTTCTGATTTCAAAAATTCCACCGACATGATGCGTTCACAAACTCAAAAGGATGAAAAATAAACTCAAAATAAGAAAATGTTGTGATTATAAGAGATTATAAATATATAAGTACCTCCCTAATCGGCAAGCCCTACCTCCACTCCCCTAAAACACTAAAAATGCTACTTAAGCTAAAAATAAATTTATATAAATTATATGTATTGCCTGGGCGATATTTGTAGGCTATAAATTGTTTATGCAATAAACTGACGCGGTGGTAAACTGCTAGTGATTAATTGCTGGCAGTGAATTACGGGTGATAAACTTTCCTAGACTTAGTCTAGGAAAGTTTATCGACAAAAATTTAAGAAAATTTAAGTTTATAAAAAATTTATAGCCTACAAATGATCGCTAGCATATTTTATCGCCAGGCAATACATATAATTTATATAAATTTATTGGCCATTTTAAATTGAAAATATGGCTTTTCTATAGGTGTTATTTAAGAATTAAGTGCAGTTAAAAATGGAGGTTATATGCTAGGTATACATTTCCTAGAAATACATACCATTGCAGGTGCTTTAATTTAATTGCCTGTTATTTTCCAAAATTGGAATTAGGTAGGTACCTACTTAATTCCTTTAACTTAAGTGGAAGTGATCTGGGCGACAAAAAAAAAAAGAAGAATCGTGATTGTGATTTAAGAATTAAAAGGCTTGTTAGTGCATACGATGAACGGGGTGATATTGTTGATTATCTAAGCGGTATAGCACATAATATTTCTTATTAATAATTTACATACTGTGTTGTAAATATTACAGTTTCTTAATAATTAATTATCCCAACGTGACTGATTCTGAAGATTGCATAAACATTCATTTTGAATTTTTGCAGTGTACTATGACATAACTAATGTTATAATTAGTTTAGTTTAAAATTAACCAATTGTTATATTGTTCAAATTATAGATTTTTCACTATTTTTGTGATACATGTAACTATTAAAATACATAATCTACCTATTAAATTACATATTTCCATACATGTGTTTTTTTTTATTTCCCTACTATTCCCTCATAGTTCATAGAATTCCAAAAAATATGCTAATCATAGCTTAAGACAGAAACTTAAATAAAAAATAACTTTTTATGAATTGACCAAACACATCTCATTGCTTCTAGACGGGAAAATGTGATAAACTTACGCAGCAGTAAATTGTTTATGCGATAAACTGATGCAGTGGTAAATTGCTGGCGGTAAATTTTCCGGACCCTCTGAATTCTAATCTCAACAATGTCCATTTCCACTTGCAGTCTGCCAAACCCGATGTACTTTTTTCTGACAGAATCTCAGTTATCGGTTAATTCAACTACTGCTCATCTCAGTTGCTCAAATTATTCACTGTATGATTCGTTTCGCCTCAAAGGTGGTACTTGTGCATATGTCTGTTCCAATATTCCCTGTCAGAGATGTGGTAATTTGGAATCTCCTCTTTTCGATCTTCTCTGGCTTAAAATCTCTCTACCTCATTGTGTCAAATTCATCTGTTGTCTCTACGGTTCTCCCAACTCCACTAATCATTTGGAGTTCTTGACTTCCTCTCTTTGCAACTTGACTTTCTCCAGTCCAACTTCCCTAACAGTGAGGTAATTTTCCTTGGTGATTTTAATGTTCACAACTCCAGCTGACTTCTGTTTTCTAGTCACACCGACCCTGATGATGATGATGGTCGAGATGCTGAGGTTTTTGCAATTACTAATGATCTTGCACAGATTATTCATTTACCTACAAGAATACACTAATCCTAACCATACAGCCAAAACGCTTGATCTTTTTCTCAGAAACAACCCTTCTAAGTACATGGTTGAAGTGAGTGGTCCTTTAGGCACTCAAGATCACAACTTGGTGATTGTTTCTTCTCCAATGGAGTCTTTATCTCATGGCTATTCCCAACCTCATATTGTTTTGCATAACAAGAATGCAAAATGGGGATGACCTGCGAGATTTCATTTCTTCTTTTCCTTGGTCGGATTATTGTTTCAAAACTTCTGATGTCAATATTTGCTCAGATCGTGTTAGTGAAATTATTGTTGCAGGAATGGAATCCCTTATCCCACACTCCCCTTTAAAATCTCGTCATTTATCTATACCTTGGTTTTTCAATAAATGTGCTAAAGCTGTTCAAGAGAAGAATGTTGCATATCGTAATTGGCTTGTTTCCAATTCTTCAGTTACATTTTATGCCTACACGAAAGCTCACAACAATTCTAAAGCAGTTACTAACCAGTCCAAATTAGATTTTGAACAGGCTAAGAGTAGAAAACTTGCTTCTTGCCCTAATGGTAGCCGAGCATTTTGGTCTCTTGCCAAAGCTATTGGCCACAACTTTTGCCCACCTCTGCTCCCACCTCTGTCAAAACCAGTTGGTTCTGTTGTCACTTTGGCCAATGATAAAGCTGACCTGCTAGCATCCCATGTTTCTTCCAACTCATGTATTGATGATATTTGGTAAAACACCTCCCACCATTCCAAACACACTCCATTCAATGCCTCCTGAGGTTTTCCATCAAAAGGATGTCTGAAGGATATTGACGATTCTTTATGCTAAGAAAGCTCCTAGTCGTGATGGTAATTCTCCATTTATTCCGAAAACCTGTGCTACTAAATTATACTCCTGTACTTTGCCGCCTTTTTTCACTTTCTTATTCCAAAGGTGTTTTTCCTTTTGCTTGGAAATTTGCTCATATCTAGCCAGTTCCGAAAAAGGGTGAGAAATCCCTCCCATCCAATTATCGTCCCATTGCAATCACTTCTACTCTTTTTAAAGTAATGGAGAAATCAATTAAATGCCAACTCTTAAACTACCTAAAAACCTTCTTCCTGATCAACGATCACCAGTATGGATTCCATCGGTGTTGATCCACTTGTGATATTCTTGCTTATGTTACCCATTTATGAACAAATTCAATGGAAAAGTTTGGTGAAATGCAAGCAGTTGCTTGTGACATCTCAAAGGCCTTCGATCGTTTTTACATTAAGGTCTTCTAAACAAGCTTCCATCTTATGGTTTTCCAACTGTTTTTTGTAATTGTTTATCCAGTTTTCTCTCTGATTGCTCACTGAAGGTGATGGTAGATGGCTCTCTATCTTCTAACTTCAACACTAATGCTGGTGTCCCCCCCAAGGTTCAGTACTTTCTCCCACTCTTTTCCACTTGTATATTAATGACCTACTTCCATTGACTGAAAATCCTATCCATAGTTTTGCATATGATAGTAAATTGCATTCCACTTTCCATTTTGAGAAAATTTGCCCTGCTCAATCAGCTTCAACTTCTCGAATATCCACTACCAGTTCCTTAAATGCCGAACTCCATGTAATCCTCCAGTGTGGCAAAAGCAACTTAATTGATTTCAATCCTTCTAAAACTCAGTCTTGTCTTATATCTCGCAAAAAGGATTCTTCTGCTCCTATGCTTATCTTTGGTGACACTCCAATTTCTAGGCAAAATGATATCTCTTTTGGCGATTACCCTGACTTCTAATCTCTCTTGCCCCAAGCACATTACAAATATTGCTTCCTCTGCATCTAAAAAATTTGATTTTCTCTTTCGCTCTCAGCGTTACTTTTCTTTCAAAGCTGTTCACTGTGTACAAATCGCAGATCCACACTACCATGGAATATTGTTCCCACATCTAGAGCGGTGCCCCCATAACCTCTCTAAGGCTTCTAGATTTCATTCAGAAGAGGTCAGTTAGGTTAATTAATGACTCATCTATAACAGAGTCTCTCCACCCACTGTCTCATAGACATACTGTTTCTGCTGCATGCCTTTTCTATAGATACTTCTATGGGCACTGTTCTTCTGAATTGGCTTCTATAATTCCCGCTCTCTCTTTCAAAGCAGTCTGAACACGTGCCATTGTGAACCAACATTCATATACTGTCCATCTTCAAACTCACAGAACGAAATTTTCATTTTCCTTGTTTATTCATTCAACTGCCATTTTCTGCAACAACCTTCCTTCATACATATTTCCTAAAAATTATAGTCTACAGAAGTTCAAGTCTAATGTCAATAAATATCTTCTTTCGTCTTCTCAACCTCCAATCCAAGCTGTCCTTAGTACTATAGGTTCTAATACCTCTCAAGTTTGTGGTTTTCATAAAAAAAACAAAACAAAAAAACACACATTAGTTTTTGGAAACTTTCCAATGTCTATATTACTCTGCATTTTTCAAAAAAATAGTGTTCAAAAATCATTTTCTAATGCTGATTTCAAAAATGACCTGTTTATTTCCATCATGTCAGGTTTCTTCATAAAATCATGTAAGAAAATTTGCTTTTTCAAAAATTTTAATTAATTGTGGCAGAATATTAGTATTAGTAGAGGCATATGAAGAAAGCAAGCTTATACAGCATCAGCCAAAGAAAAAAAAAAATGCTCCCATTTCACCCCTCCTTTCATTCGAAATACCCGTCCAGTTCAGCCTTAAATTTATTTAGGCTATCAACTTCCACAACAAAAGATGGAAATCTGTTCCTCCAATCAACTACTCACTGGCTAAAGGCAAACTTACACACATCTATCCTACAACTGTCTTTCCTCAATTTGAATTTATGCCCTCTCAGGTGATTATTCTGAGCAATAGGAAGAATCCCATCAGCATTGAGCATGCTCAAACCATTTACGGCTTTATACACCTCAATCAGGTCACCTTGCAGGTGCCTAGTCTCCAGACACTGTAATCTGCAAAACTTTAGCCTTTCTTCGTAAGAGCAACCCTTTGTTCCATTCACTAATCTTGTTGCCCTTCTCTGTACTCATTCCAACAGCTCTACATCTTTCTTAAAGTGAGGCCTCCAGACCTTTATACAGTACTCAAGGTGTGGCCTGACCATTGCCTTATACAAGGGGATAATTACCTCCTTATCCCTGCTAGAAAAATTCCTGTATATCATTGACAAGACACTGTGAGCTAGTCTTGCAGACTGTCTGCACTGCTCAGAAAGCCTCATATTTGCCTGCACAATTACCCCCAGGTTCTTTTCATTTTCTTCCACTGTAAGTGTAGTACCACAGAGTTGATACGTTACTCTGGGGGTTACTGCTTCCCATATGTAGTACTTTACATTTGTCAATGTTAAACTTCAATTGCCACCTCTCAGCCCATCTGCTCAACTTTTCTAAATCCTGTTGGAGTAGCGTACTGTCATTAACAACTGCCAACCTTCGTATCACATGCAAACTTGGATATTAATCTTGATATACCATCTCAATATCATTTATAAATACAGAAAACAACAATGGACCCAACACTGAACGCTGAGGGACTTCACTTATAACATTAGTCGACGAAGAGCAGTGTCCATTTATTACCACTCTCTATCTTCTCCCACTCAACCATCCCTTTATCCATAGCAGCAATTTGCCTCCTATGCCACACTGCTCCAATTTATGCAGCAGTCTTCCATGTGCAACAGTATCAAAAGCCTTTCTAAGATCCAAATATATGATATCACAGTTATTCCCTGCATCCAGTTCCTTTGTGACCACATCATGGTATCCAATCAAATTGGTCAGACAAGCCTCCCCTTAACAAAACCATGCTGTGTCCGAGCTATAACTGAAGCCTTGTCTAGATGATCCTGCAGTGCTTCTTTAATGAGTGCCACCATTATTTTTCCCAGAACCGAAGTTAAACTAACAGGTCTATAACTACTTGTGTCACCCTTTGTGAATTGGGATCACATTTGCACATCTCCAGTCCATCCATGGGTACCTCCCCTGAGTCCAAGGAAGAAATTTTGGCTAAGGGTTTGCTTACTTCCTTTGCTGCCTCCTTTAATATAACTGGATAGATCCCATCCAAACCGGGTGCCTTGTTTATGTTTATCTTCAACAATTTCTCCTCCACTTTCCTCTCGGTTATTACAAAATAATCTAGCTCACTGCCAGAGTTGAAAACACCTCTAGCATTCCCCTCCCTGAATAACTCCTCATGTGTGAATGTAGATGCAAAATACTCATTTAGTTTGTTAGCCACCTGAGTAAGGATCATCAACAGTTGAATTATCAATATCCAGTGGATGAATCTGATTCATCCCTTTCCTTCTAGAGTTTACTTAGGTAAAGAACTCTTTGTTGTTTTTCTTTGTATCCTTTGCCACAGATTTCTCATAATCTGGCTTATATCTATCATAGGCTTCCATGTCACCCATTAATTTATATGTATCCCAGGCATTTTTCTTCTCTGCCATTTGTCTCATTAGTTCATCTGACATTCATTTAGGCCTAAACCTTGAACAGTATTTCTTAGTTGGTATGTAAAGCCTAGTAGCTTTGAAGATTAATTCTTTGAATGCCTCCCATTTCGAATTTGCTGTTGGTAACATCATCAGTTGGTCCCGCCGTATGGAATTTAAATACTGTCTCAGACCACTGTAGTCGCCTTTACGAAAGCAAAAACCCTTCCCTTTACCCCTGATGGTAGTTACCTCTTTGAGTAAATCCCATACTGAAATTATAACAAAATGGTACTATTACCAGACTTTCATATTTAAATACATGTGAAAATGCTATTAATAAGAGCAGTATGGTAAAAAGTCCACTAAACACCCACAGCTAATTTTAAAAATTGATCTATGATAGGACAAATATTCATTTCTTTGATTTTCTTGCGATTCTTCTACTTTAAATTCCCTCTTCAGCATCCAGCAAAGTTAGTCTTCATAATTCTGTCATTCTTCCTCCCATAAAAGCTTATCTCTGTGTCTTTGATGCCCTAATAAAACCTCTGACCCTGTTCTTCACTAACACTTCCTAGATTTTATGGAAGTAGTCAAGGTGGGAGAGTAAAAAAATGCACCTTGACACTCAATGTTGCAGCCCAGCTTCTTGAAGTTTGCCAACATATTTTCAACTATATTCTTGTATTCTGGATCCTTATTGTTCCCTAAGAAGTTCTCAACAGACCTGAAGCTAATACATGTCTGTTTTCCTCTTTCATTCACAGTTTCCTCAAAATCTTGGTACCTCATCATTTTGCAAATTTGAGGTCTAACAAAAATACCTTGTTTTGGCTTCTCTTGGGAATTTAGTACAAAAGTAGTTGAAGCAGGGACCTTTTTGAAGTAAAGCTTTCACAAACTGTTTCATTAAACCCAGTTTCATGTGCAAGGATAAAAGGAGGTCAGTTTTGGAGTCTACCAATGATTTATGTACTATGTTCTCTGATCCGAGCAACAAACTGCCCTTCTTTGGCTAGCCCTTGACATACCAATGCTTACTTCTTGCCCAGCTGTCCTACTCCCCTAATAGGGCATTTCTGTGTAGCCAGATTGTACAAATAACATGCCTATCATTTTAAAGTCAGCAATAAACCAATCAACCACGTTCTTCATACTTAATATTTGTCAACAACTTCCTCAAGTTCTCATGGTTCTTTCAAATGCACAGAATAAGTTAATGGAATTGACCTGTATTTATTTCCATTGTGGAGCAACTCGCCTTTGAGACTCCTCTTGATGAGTCAATAAAAAAAAGTTTCCCCTACGTGGGATTGTAACTAATTCCTAAGTAGTTTGTTAAGTCATTTATATTACTGCAAAAAACCATAGAATCATTCTGAGAAAAAGTAGGGGACTAGTTCTCTCATACCAAGAGAAAAACAACCCATGTTCTAGAAGTTTTTTAACTTATGTCAAGTACCAAGGAGTTCTTCAGATTCTTTTGGTAAATTTAAATCTCTACTAGAACATTGAGTTCATGCTGTGAAAACTGTCGAGGGCTGGACTCAATTCTCCAGGCATGTAGACTTCAGTTTCATATTCAGAAGCTTCACTTTCAGCACTCTCTGCTGCTACATTCTCCACTATAAGTGCAGGTTGTGGAATCAACGATTTATCTCCAAGTGGGACTGATCTAATGGCAAATGGAATATTAGGATACACAATGCCCTTCTTACTCTTTGCATTGTATCCCTCTACATTAACTAAGGAAAATAACAGTCATCACAATAGTTTGTAGGCTCCCATCAAATCATGGGAAATGCAAATGGAGTGGCCTTCTTTTTACCATTTTTCCACAATCTCAATGCTTCAGCACAGGTTCAGCAAACTTTATATGATCCCATTGTCTATCTTGGTCACCAAGTTTCACTTCAAAATAAACACAATACACATTTTCTCAAATTCTGTAATATTTTGTCTTTTCTTGAGAACTACAAAACTTCTATAAATATAAACAAATAAGTTCAGATTATTCAAACACTTGCATGAAGATATTTTACTCACTTTTCAGCACAAGTCTGACATAACCTCAAAAATAATCTAAGTGCACACTGACTGAAGACAATGTTGTGAACATGTGAAGATTTAGTTTACCAATTCCCAGCATTTACTCCTAACTTAATACATTCAATAATACAACTCATAATATCAACTTAAGTTATTTGTGAAAAAACAGAGTGGTGTTATTGTTTCTAGTATGTCTATAGACCTAGATGGTGTAGACCTTAATCTTATAAGGTAATACCTTATATCTTTTATATAACACTACAAAAATCTTCCTGATTAAATCTGGTGAGCCCTGCAACCATTACATTATAGTTCACAGTGATCTGTCTACTTAATAAAAAAAATTTCATCCAGACATTACTTTATAGCAATAAAATAATGAGCAAGAGCACATTCTGCATGTAACAAACATCTTTTCCTTGAAGTTGTAGATTTACCCATATACATAATATTGGTTATTAACATGACCACTTATTTTGAATATCACCTCATCAGACCAAATAATTTGGTAGGAAGAACTGCTGTTATTATCATTCACTGAATGAAACTTTTCTGTAAATTCTAAAAGAATGTTATCTTCATTGATGACTTATACTAGATCATCACTTGATTTATATTAGCATTAGCATTAGTAGAGGCATATGATGCAAGAAAGCAAGCTTATTCAGCATCAGCCAAAACAAAAAAAAAAAAAAAAAACACACACCACTCCCATTTCACTCCTCCATTCGCTCGAAATACCTGTCCAGTTGAGCCTTAAATTTGTTTAGGCTATCAACTTCAACAACAAGTGATGGAAGTCGGTTCCACCAACCAACCACCCGCTGGCCAAAGGCAAATTTCTGCACATCTATCCGACATCCATCCTTCCTCAATTTGAATTGATTATTCTGAGCAAGATGAAGAATCCCATTGGCATTGAGCATGCTCAAACCATTCAAAGCCTTATACACCTCTATCAGATCACCTCGCCGGTGCCTAGTCTCCTGACTCTGTAATTTGCAAAACTTAAGCCTTTCTTCGTAAGAGCAACCCTTTGTTCCATTCACTAATCTTGTTGCCCTTCTCTGTACCCGTTCCAGCAGCTCTACATCCTTCTTGAAATGAGGCCTCCAGACCTGTATATAGTACTCAAGATGTGGCCTAACCATTGCCTTATACAAGGGAATAATGACCTCCTTATCCCTGCTAGAAAAATTCCTGTATATCATTGACAAGACACCATGAGCTACTCTTGCAGCTCGTCTCCACTGCTCAGAGAACTTCATATCTGCCTGCACAATTACCCCCAGGTAATTGTGCAGGCTTTTCATTCTCCACCACTGTCAGTGTAGTACCGCAGAGTTGATACGTTGCTCTGGGGTTACTGTTTCCCATATATAGTACTTTACATTTGTCAATGTTAAACTTCATTTGCCACCTCTCAGCCCATCTGTTCAACCTTTCCAGATCCTGTTGCAGCAGCATAGCATCAGTGGTGTCCTTAACAACCCTGCCAACCTTTGTATCATCTGCAAACTTGGACATTAAACTTGATATCCCATCATCAATATCATTCATAAACACCAAAAACAACAGCGGACCCAACACTAAACCCTGAGGAACTCCACTAATAACATTAGTCCACGTTGAGCAGTGTCCATTGATTACCACTCTCTGTCTTCTGCCACTCAACCATCCCCTTATCCATAGCAGCAATTTGCCTCCAATGCCACACTGCTCCAATTTGTGCAGCAGTCTTCCATGTGCAACAGTATCAAAAGCCTTTCTAAGATCCAAATATATAATATCAAAGTTATTCCTTGCATCCAGTTCTTTTGTGACTACATCATAGTATCCAATCAAATTGGTCAGGCAAGACCTGCCCTTAACAAAACCATGCTGCGTCTGAGCTATAACTGAATTCTTGTCTAGATGATCCTGCAGTGCTTCTTTAACCAGTGCCTCCATTAATTTACCTGGAACAGAAGTTAAACAAACAGGTCTATAATTACTTGTGTCAGCCTTTGATCTTCCTTTGTGAATTGGGGTTACATTTGCACATCTCCAGTCTATGGGTACCTCCCCTGAGTCCAAAGAAGCTCTCATAATTATGGCTAGGGGTTTGCTTACTTCCTTTGCTGCCTCCTTTAATATAACTGGATAGATCCCATCCACCCCAGGTGCCTTTTTTATGTTTATCCTCAACAATCTCTCCTCCACTTTCCTCTCAGTTATTACAAAATGATCCAGCTCACTGCCAGTGTTTACTTTACCTACATCATTCTCCTTCCTGAATAACTCCTCATGCGTGAATGTAGATGCAAAATACTCGTTTAGATTGTTAGCCACCTGAGCAGGATCCTCAACTGTTGAACCATCAATATCCAGTGGACCAGTCTGATTCATTCCTTTCCTTCTTGAATTTAAATAGGTAAAGAACTCTTTTCTGTTTTTCTTTGCATCCTTTGCCAAGGATTTTTCGTAGTCTGCCTTTGCCTGCCTAATCTCCTTTGTGACTTGGTTACAGACCAACTTATATCTATCATAGGCTTACATGTCACCCATTAATTTGTATGTATCCTATGCATTTTTCTTCTCTGCCACATGTCTCATTAGTTCATCTGACAACCATTTAGGCCTAAACCTTGAACAATATTTCTTAGTTGGTATGTAAAGCCTGGTAGCCTCCAAGATTAGTTCCTTGAATGCTTCCCATTTTGAGTTTGCTGTTGGTAACATCATGAGTTGGTCCCACTGTATAGAATTTAAATACTGTCTCAGACCATCATAGTCACCTTTACGAAAACAAAAACCCTTCCCTTTACCTCTGATGGTAGTTACCTCCTTGAGTAAATCCCACTTCAACACACTGTGATCACTGCCACCTAGTGGTTCATTTATCTGCAGATTGTTAATGCATGAAGAATCACTACTGATAATCAGATCAAGAGTATTGCTCCCTCTTGTTGCCTCACGAACATCCTGATGTAGAAAACAATCATCCAATAAATCCACAAAAGCCTTGCTAGTGTGCGAGTGACCAACCCACAAATTCCAGTCAATAACTGGGAAATTAAAATCCCCCATTATAAGACTCCCTGATTTACTGGCCCACTCTATTTCCCTGTACAGTATCTTATTATACTCATCAGAGTCATTAGGCCTATAGCACACTCCTACTCTCAATTTTGATTTCCCTATGCTTATGTCACACCAAACTGATTCGACACTGCCCTGTCCATCGATTTTGACTGGCTTCACTTCCTTGGACTTTGTGTTTCTTAACTAATAGCATAACTTCTCCTCCCCTCTCTATCCTTTCTATACACATTGTATTCCCCAAATTCCAGTTCCGCATTCCTTATATCTGTATGACACCACGTCTCTGATATCCCAACAATATCTGCCTTTGATGTTTTGAGCAATACCTCAAATTCATCAAATTTATTTACCAAACTCCTAGCATTGGTGTACACGCAGGTATACATGCACCTGTTTCTATTCTTGGCTACCCTAACACAACCCATGTGTTTTCTTGTACCGCAATGACTCCCAGCAGTCTCTGAAATATCCTGCATCTTGTTTTTCAGGCTTCTGCTCATTTCAATAGAAGCAGTGCAAGAATCACTTCCACCTCTGCCAGTGGCTACTGTTAATCTATTAGTCCTTGTACCCCCCCCAACTAGCAGTTTTCCTACCTACCTAACTCTGCCTCGACAGCATCAGCAAAAATTCTTGCACCCTTTCTATTTAAGTGTATCCCATCCCTGTAGAAGCAATCTCTCCTGTTAACAAGTACAGTCCAGGCTGAAAAAAATTCAACCCCTTGAGCCTTGCACAATCCCTCCAGGGCCGAATTGATCGACAAGGCTCTCATCATATACTCCCTCCTATCGTGTCTGGGCAGAATTGCAGACACTTTCAAATTCAACCCTAATTCAAGGCTTTTTTTCAAAAGTGACCTGTACTTGCTAAGTATTTCCGCCGGTCTCCTACTCTTAATATCATTAGTGCCAACGTGTACAACTATAATCACCTTTTATGCCCTTAAAAGATGATATCCGCTCTACAACGTCATCAACCTTTGCCCCTGGCAGACATACCCTGGTCCTATTCCACCTATCCTTTTTGCAAAGCATGTTCCCCGCTTCCCTGAGAATAGAGTCACCAACAACTACTAGTTCCTGTGGGACCAGCGCATTCTGCCAAGGGGCTGCCTCTGTGTTGCCTGATGACCAAGTGCAAGCTCTGTCGTTGATGTGGGCGACTGAGAGCTTGATGGGCCCCTCAATTTATTTCCTTCGAGGGCATCCACCCTGTCCTTCAAGCTCTCATAAAGGCCCATAACCACGCTGAGTTGTCGCCTGATTTCCTTGCACTCCTTACATCGTGCACACACAAAGACATCCCCCTTGGCAGTATTATGTCCCGTACCCGACTGCTCTGCAGACATCAAGCAAACAGTGCATTTTAAAAGACTGTGATTCAGAGGGCAACTGCCCCCCTCAGTTCTCCCCTGAACCACAGCACTCCCATTAGCTTGAGCCTTTTGCTTTGCTGCTCTGGTCTGAGTCATGATTCCGATTTAATTCAATAAAATTTCAAAACAAAATTTAAATCCTTAAGTTATATCCCAAAACAGTTATAACGCTATATTTATTTTTTCGGTATCTAGTGTTTTCTACGAGTTCCCTTTATATAACTTCCGTATCACGTGTACCACTATAGTTATGTATTAATTATTTGTTACGATTAAGTCGTTATATATATATATAGAGTTAAAAGTACAATTTAATTGACAATAAAGTTTATCAAGATTAATAGATTTACTGATTAATTGACAATATTATATTATGCACTATACTACACGAAGGTTATGCTATCGTGTAAAAATGGTGGGAATTCACGAACGGTATTGCTACGGACTCGTAAGTATTGATTAGCTTCCAAATCTCGCTATCTCAATTTAGAATAAACTAAGGATCCTGACTAGGTCTATAATCTACTTATAGAAGATAATTTAATATAACAATTGGTTAATAAATCGACTAAATTTGGTTAAAAAAAAACCTCCCGTTTAATTTGTAACACATGGATTTGATACCGTTACCGATACTAAGTAATACCTACAAAATCTCTGTCTAAGTTAAACTTTAAACTAAGTATCGTAACTAGGAATATAAAGCTACTCTAGAAATACGTTAATATGACAATTTAAGCTAATAAATCAAAAAATAAATCAGGAAAACCTTCTCTGTTCCAAGAGCTTCAAAGAGCTTCGTCCGCACAGGCTACTCTCGTAGCCTGTTACTCTCGTGCTGTTATTATCATTCACTGAATGAAACTTTCTGTAAATTCTAAAAGAATGTTATCTTCATTGATGACTTATACTAGATCATCACTTGATTTATATGTAGAGGAATTGAATCTAGTGTGCTCTAAGCTCCTTCTTATGGTGATTAATGATAATTTTAGTTCACTGGAAAGCAGGATTGGCTATAATCCATAAATTTACAGAGTCCATAAAAATAAGAACTAAAATATTCAGGTGTTCATAAAAATATGGTACTGAAAAACTTCCATGGGTTTATATACTAAAAATATGGTACTGAAAAACTTTCATGGATATATATTCATTTTATTTTATTTTATTTATTTATTTTTTTATGAAAACCATGAGAGGTATTAGAACCTATAGTACTTAGTACCGTGTTTTGGTTGGAGATTGAAAAGATGAAAGAAGATATTTGTTGACATTAGACTTGAACTTCTGTAGACTGTAATTTTCAGGAAATACATATGCAGGACGGTTGTTCCAGAAAACGGCAGTTGAATGAATAAATGAAGAAGATGAAAAGTTGATTCTGTGAGTTTGAAGTTGGACAGTAAATGGATGCTGGCTGGTGGCGGCACGTGTTCGGACTGTTTTGGAAGAGAGAGTGGGAATTATAGAAGCCAATTCAGAAGAACAGTGCCCATGGAAGTATCTGTAGAAAAGGCATGCAGCAGAAACAGTACATCTATGAGACAGAGAGACACTGTTAGAGAGGAGTCATTAATTAACCTAACTGCCTTCTTCTGAATGGAATCTAGAAATCTGAGAGAGGTTTTGGGGGCACCAGCCCAGATGTGGGAATAATATTCCATGGTAGGGCAGATTTGCGATTTGTCCACAGTGAACAGCTGTTTGGAAGAAAAGTAAAGTAATGCCGAGAGCAAAAGAGAAAACCAAGTTTTTTAGATGCAGAGAAAAAGCAATATATGTAATGTGCTTGGGGCAAGAGAGATTAGAAGTCAGGGTAATCGCCAAAAGAGATATATCATTTTGCCTAGAAATTGGAGTGTCACCAAAGATAAGCATAGGAGCAGAAGAATCCTTTTTGCAAGATATAAGACAAGACTGAGTTTTAGAAGTGCTGAAATCAACTAAGTTGTCTTTGCCCCACTGGAGATTGGCATTTAAGGAATTGGTAGTGGTTATTCGATAGGTTGAATCTGATTAAGCAGGACGAAGTTTCTCAAAATGGAAAGTGGAATGCAATGTGCTGTCATCAGCAAAACTATGAACTGGATTTCCAGTCAATGGAAGTAGGTCATTAATATACAAGGGGAAAAGAGTGGGGGAAAGAACTGAACCTTGGGGGATACCAGCATTAGTGGAGAAGTTAGAAGACAAAGAACCATATACCATCACCATCAGTGAACGATCAGAGAGAAATCTGGATAACCAATTACAAAATACAGTTGGCGAACCATAAGATGGAAGCTTGTTTAGAAGACCTTTATGCCAGACAAGATCAAAAGCCTTTGAGAGCAAAGGCAAAAGTTTGTGTTTCACCAAACTTTTCCATTGAATTTGTCCATAAATGAGTAACATAAGCCAGAATATCACCAGTGGATCGACACTGACGGAATCCATACTGGCGATCATTGATCAGACGGAAAGTTTCTAGGTAGTTTATAAGAGTTGGCAGTAATTGCAGTAATTGCAATGGGGCAATAATTGGATTGGAGGGATTTGTCACCCTTTTTAGGAACTGGCTGGATATAAGCAAATTTCCAAGCAGAAGGAAAAACACCTTTGGAATAAGAAAGTGTAAAAGGTGGCAAAGAATAGGGTTAAGTTCAGGAGCACAGGTTTTGAGAACAAGTGGAGAAATACCATCGGGACCTGGAGTTTCTTAGCATCAAGATTCTTCAAAATCCCTCTGACATCCTTTTGATGGAAGACCGCAGGAGGCATTGAATGGAGTATGTTGGGAATGGTGGGAGGTGTTTTACCAAGATCATTAATACATGAGTTAGAAGAAAAATTGGATGCTATCAGGTCAGCTTTATCTTTGGCTGAAGTGACAACAGAACCATCTGGTTTGGACAGAGGTGATAGCAGAGATGGGCAAAAGTTGCAATAGCTTTGGCAAGAGAACAGAATGCTCGGCTACCATTAGGGCAAGAAGCAAGTTTCCTACCCTGAGCCTGTTCAAAATCTAGTTTGGACTGATTAATAACTGCTTTTCAATTGTTGCGAGCTTTGGTGTAGGCAGAAAATGAAACTGAAGATTTGGAAACAAGCCAATTACGATATGCAACGTTCTTCTCTTGAACAGCCTTAGCACATTTATTGGAAAACCGAGGTTTAGATAAAGAACGAGATTTTAAAGTGGAGTGTGGAATAAAGGATTCCATTCCTACAAGAATAATTTCACTGACACGATCTGAGCAAACGTTGACATCAGAAGTTTTGAAACAGTAATCCGACCAAGGAAAGGAAGAAAAAAATCTCGCAGGTCATCCTATTTTGCATTCTTGTAATGCCAAACAATAAGAGATTGAGAATAGCCATTAGATAAAGGCTCCATTGGAGAAGAAACAATCACCAAGTTGTGATCTGAAGTGCCTAAAGGACCACTCACTTTGACCGTGTACTTTGAAGGGTTGTTTGTGAGAAAAAGATCAAGTGTGTTGGCTGTGTGGTTAGGATTGTCCAGTATTCTTGTAGGTAAATAAACAATCTGTGCAAGGTCATTAGCAATTGCAAAAGCCTCAGCATCTCAACCAGCTGGTTCGGTGTGACTAGAAAACGGAAGTCAGCTGGAGTTGTGAACATTAAAATCGCCAAAGAAAATTACATCGCTGTTAGGAAAGTTTTACTGGAGAAAGTCAAGTTGCAAAGAGAGGAAGTCAAAGATCTCCAAGTGATTAGTGGAGTTGGGAGAATGGTAGAGACAACAGATGAATTTGACACAACGACGTAGAGAGATTTTAAGCCAGAGAAGATTGAAAAGAGGAAATTTGAAATTACCAAGTCCCTGACAGGGAATATCGGACAAACATATGCACAAGTACCACCTTTGAGGCAAAAGGAATCATATAGCGAATAGTTTGGGCAACTGAGATGAGCAGAAGTTGAATCAACCAATAACTGAGATTCTGTTAGAAAAAGTACATGGGGTTTGGCAGACTGCAAATGAAAATGGACATCATTGTGATTAGAATTATATTTGTGAACTAGGAAGTGTTTGGGAGGTTTAGATCTTTTCGCAGATAAGCTTACTCTATTAGTTTGACAATTCATGGTGTATTCAATAGTATGAAAAAGTTGGGGGGGGGGAGACATGCTGTATGAAGTAATGAAATTTTTGCCTTTGGCGTACACATGGTAAGAATATACTCGGATCCTTGACATAACGTGGCCTCGACAATGCCCCCCCCCCACCCCCGCATACACACTACTCGGACTCCCTCCAGTCACTATCTGGCAGAGTAGAGGCAGCATGGTTATACACTAGCTGATCCAGAAGCCTCGAAAAGAGTTACCAATAGGTTCGGTCTAGTGTACTAACTAGCGGCTAGCATGCGAACACCATTTTAGAGTTGTTCCCTTGAAATGTAAGGAAGTTTGGATCTCACCATGATGTTCATTCTAACCTCAAAAGTCATCAGTCATACTGCATGATGGAAGAAATGGGGAAGTGACCGGAACTTAGCTTTGGAGACTAAACATGGGTTCCACCACTTCAAGCCTCCAATAAGCAAAGTGGTGGTGTTGATGATGAGAGTCATCTACCACCTCGTATTGTCTGGTAACACAGAGGGGCGGCATTCCTTCATGTGGTGTGGACGCCACACCCCGACCCCTGCTTAAGTTGGTTCACACCTGGTTGGTTACCCATAGTGCTTGTGCACAGAGGTTATACCCAGTTATTGGAAAGTTTTCAAAACTAATCCGTGTACTGAAGTTAGCCAAAATGGCAGTGTATTTTATGGTTATGTATTAAAAAATAATCTATTTTATGCATTAATTATACTAACATCTGCATTATTATAAACTTGTGATAAATATTTTGTTATACCATTATAATTATTTTATATATTAGACTGAGTTGTTTGGTTAAGGTAAAGAAAGCCAACACGAGAATGATGAGAAATGTCATATAACTTACGTGGTAAATTAGTTTCCCAGCACTGGACTCTAGTGCTGTTTGCGCGGTAAACAGACGGTAGGTGTTATCGGTCTGGAGCCAAAATCTAGAAGGATATATTGATTTACAGGTAGGCGTATCAAACAATGAAATAATTGATGGTGGGTGCAACAGACGACAAGCTACTGTGTAGTCATTGGTTGGCATTAAATGTGTATTTATGAGTAAAGAATGGTGCATAATAGTTTTGTGATGAACAGCAATCAGATAATAGCAGTGATGAATCTTTTAAAGATGGAACAAATTTGTAAGGAAAATGAAACGTTGGTTGATTTTTTGATGAAATCTAAATTAATAAAAGTTTTGTTCTGTTCATTTTTATGTTCATTATGTTTTTTTCTCATTATTAAAAGCCGATTTTTGGAGTTCATGAGTGTTTTTACTATATTGTTGATTTAGGTTTGGTTACGAAAAAAGGAAAATGTTTCTTTATTTTTCGTTATATTTCGTAACCTGAACTTAAATGGTAGGTTAGGAAATAATAGAAAATGTTTCCTTATATTTCGTGAATGTTTCCTATTATTTCCTAACCTAACCTTAGGTTAGGAAATAATAGGAAAAGAAAGATTCTTTATGTATACGTATATATATAGTGAATAGTCGTTGAGGTTTCGATTGACGTTATGATATGTGTGTATCTGCACAAGTGTCTTTAAAAATAAAAGTACAGTAATAAAAAATTAATATTTCCACCCATGATTCTAAAGAAAAAAGGTTAGGTTACCCCCTACATTTTGGGAGAGGTTCAAGCTCCCATGGGATTCAAGTGGAGGTAACCTGACCTTTTTTCACCATTAGGGATATTATTGAACAAGAAAATAAAAATACAGTCATAAAAAAAATTATTTTTTTTTTTATGAATGTTTCTAAATATGACTGTGATTCTAAAGAATAAAGGTTAGGTTACCCCCTCCACTTCAGGAGGGGTTCAAGCTTCCATGGGATTCAAGTGGAGGTAACTTGACCTTTTTTCACTGTTATGGAAAGTGTTCATTAGGGCAAGTTACCATTAGTGCTTCTGAGTGCTACTAAAATGATACTAAACCAATGTTATCGAGTGTTGCGTTTGTGCACCAGTCAGCACATTGTTTGTCATGCCTACCTGTCAATCAATATATCGTTCTCAACTTTGCTCCAGACCGATAACACCTACCGTTTGTTTACCGAGCGAGCAGTGCTAGAGTGCCGTATCGGGAAATGAATTTTCCACGTAAGTTATCCGACGTTTCTCGTTGTTCTCGAGTTGGCTCGCTTTACCTTTGCCAGTTGTTCAATTACACTTAAAAATATAGTGTCTAGCCAGACTCATCCTGTATTTCTAATGTTTATTTTTGCATAACTGTAAGATAGTTATTCATAATTAATATTGTTGCAAGCAATTAATAAACTCTTCATTTAACAGCATTATTAAAAGATGGAAGTCTGTTCCACCAATCAACTACCTGCTGGCTAAAGGCAAATTTCCGCACATCTATTCTACAACTGTCTTTCCTCAGTTTGAATCTGTGCCTCCTCAGGTTCTTAATCTGAGAAAGAGGGAGAATCCCATCAGCATTCAGCTTGCTCAACCCATTCAAGGCCTTATACACCTCAATCAGATCGCCTTACAGGTACCTACTCTCCAGGCGCTGCAATTTGCAGAACTTAAGCCTTTCTTCTTAAGAGTACCCCTTTTTTCCCCTCACCAGTCTTGTTGCCCTTCTTTGTACTCGTTCTAGCAACTCTACATCCTTCCTAAAATGAGGGCTTCAGACCTATACAGTATTCTAGGTGTGGCCTGCCTTGTATAATGGGATAATCATCTCCCTGTCCCTGCTAGCAAAATTCCTATATATCATTGACAAGACTCTATGACCTGCCCTGGCAGCCCCTCTGCACTGCTCAGCAAACTTCATATTTGACTGACACCCTAGGTCTTTTTCACTTTCCACTTCCGTGAGTGTAGTACCACACAGTTGGTACGTTTCTCTTCGGTTATTGCTACCCATATGCAGTACTTTGCATTTGTCAATGTTAAATTTCACTTGTCGCTTTTCAGCCCATTTTCCCAACTTATCTAGATCCAGTTGGAGTAGCATACTGTCTTTGCTGTCATTAACAACCATGCGAACTTTGTATCATCTGCAAACTTTGACATTAAACCTGAATACCTTCATCAATATCATTGATAAATATACAAAACAACAATGGGCCTAACACCGAACCCTAGGGAACAACATGAATAACATTTGTCCACGAAGAGTAGTGTCCATTGATTACCACTCTCTTTAGTCAACCATCCCTTTATCCATTGTAGCAATGTACCCTTAATGCCATACCTCTCCAATTTGTACAGCAGTCTTCCATGTGCAACGGTATCGAAAGCTTTCCTGAAATCCAAGTATATGTTATCAAAATTATCTTTGGCATTCAGTTCCTTTGTGACCACATCATAGTATCCAATCAAATTGTTCAGACAAGACCTCTCTTTAACAAACCCATGTTGTGTCTTAACTATTACTGCAGTCTTGTCTAGATGATACTGCAATGCTTCTTTAACTAGTGATTCCATTATTTTCCCTGGAACACGTTAAACTAACAAGTTTACCTGTATCACTTTTGAAACCCCTTTGTGGATTGGTGATACATTTGCACACCTCCGGTATATGAAGGCCTCCCCTGAGTCCAAGGAAGCTCTCATAATTAAGGCTAAGGGTTTGCTTACTTCCTTTGCTGCCTCCTTTAATATAACTGGATAGATCCCATCCACCCCCAGGTGCCTTTTTCATGTTTAACTTTAACAATTTCTCCTCCACTTTGCTCTCAGTTATTACAAAATAACTTAGCTCCCTGTTAGAGTTTGATAAACTTCTGGCATTCCCCTCGTTGAATAACTTCTCGTACGACTGTAGATGCAAAATACTCATTCAGTTTGTCAGCTACCTGAGCATGATCATCGATAGTCAATCCATCTATGTTAAGTGGTCTAATCTGATTCATTCCCTTCCTTCTAGAGTTTACATAAGCAAAGAATTCTTTGCATCTTTTGCCAAAAATTTCTCGTAAACTGCCTTCACCTGTCTAACCTCCTTTGTAACTTGGTTACAGATCAGCTTATCATAGGCTTCTGTGTCACATCTTAATTTATATGTATCCCATGCATTTTTCTTCTCTGCCATATGTCTCATTAGTTCATCTGACATCCATTTAGGCCTAAACCTTGAACAATATTTCTTAGTTGGAATGAAAAGTCTAGTAACCTGCAAAATTAAGTCCCTGAAGCATTCAGGGACTTAGAATTCAATGTTGGTAACATTGTCAGTTGATCCCACTGTACAGAATTTACAAACTGTCTGAGACTCCTGTAGCCACCTTTATGAAAGCAAAAGCCCTTCCCTTTAGCCTTGGATGACTTGGTAGTTACATCACAAAGTAATATCGCTGAGTGACAGTGATAACAGTACATTGTTATCACTGTTACTCAGTTGTTCCTTTATCTGCAAATTCTTAATGCATGAATAATCACTGCTGATAATCAGATCAAGGGTATTACTCCCTGTGGTAGCCTCCTGAACATGTTGCTATAGAAAACAGTCACCCAATAAATCCACAAAAGTTTTGCCAGTGTGCGAGTGACCAATCTACAAGTTACAGTCAATATCTGGAAAGTTAAAATCCCCCATTATAAGAACATTCAGATTTACTGGCCCACTCTATTTTTCTGCACAATTGCTCATTATACTCATCAGGTTCATCAGGCCTATAACACACACCTACTCTCATTTTTCCTTTAACAGTGTTTTGTCACACCGAACAGAAACAACATTGCATTGTCCACCACCATCAATTAAATGCACTTCCTTAGATTTTGTGTGTTTCTTCACTAACAGCATAACACCCCCCCTCCCTTTCTGTCCTGTCTATCCTTTCTGTACACATTGTACTCCCCAAATTCCAATTCTGCACTGCTTATGTCTGTGTGACACCATGTCTCTTATATCCCAACAATATCTGCCTTTGTTGTCTTGACTAGTACTTCAAGCTCATCAAATTTATTAACTATACTCCTAGCATTGGTGTACATGCAAGTATACATGCACCTGTTTCTACTCTTAGTTACCCTAGCACAGCCCATGTATTTATTTGTTCCACTATGACTCCCAGCATTCCTGGAAATCCCCATTGCCTTGCTTTCCAGCCTGCTGCTCAATTGCATTTCAATAGAAGTAGTGCAAGAATCACTTTTGCCTCTGCCTGCGGCCACTTTTAACTTTTTAGTCTGCGTATTCCCCCAAACTAGAAGTTTTCCGACCCACCTAACACTGCCTCGATATAATCAGCAAATATTCTTGCCCCCTTTCTATTTAAGTGTATCCTTTCCCTGTAGAAGCAGTCTCTCCTGTCAACACACAGACCGGGCAGAAAAAAATTCTACCCCTTGAACCTTGCACAATCTCTCCAGGGCCAAATTGATCGACAAGACTCTCATTATATGCTCCCTCCTATCGTGATCTTTGCTTCACAACTGTAGTCTGGGTCATGATTTTCATGTAAATACAATTTAATTAACAATGAAATTTAATAAGATTAATAATATTTTTGATTAATTAATAATACTATAATAAGCTAACTGATTCCTAATTGAGTGCTTCGTATTACACTATCTAGTTTTACTTAATACCTTATGCTATCAGTTCGAGATATATATTTGTTACACTATTTCTTATCTCTGTAGTGTTACACTACAATACGGCGGCTAGTTCAATAATATTGGTGCCAACATCGGGAGTTGTAACTTCCAAAAATCGCTACTTAAATTCAAAATAAGAAGCTAGTGAATGCTACTAAACCTATTCAGTATCTCTGTAAACACAATGTAGTGTGTTAATTAACGAAGAATTTGGTAAAAATTAAAAGTACTTATCCCTTTATAGCACTCAGAAATCCACCAACGTAATATGTACATATCAAATGAATTCTCATTCTTCTATGGTGAGGTGTGATTCTTGTCATGGACTGGAATTTTCACCTAGAGCTGTAATGTTTGCATTTAGTCTTATGCAAAGGTGTAGGGATATTCCTCCTGTACATTGGGTTTTATTCTCACATATATACTCATGTATACTAATGTATCATGGTTTATTTAATTTCCTCTGCATTGTTTGCCTGTGTATAATGCAAACGTTCATTTAATTTATTTTATAAATTTGTGTTTAAAATGATAATTCTTTTTCAAAAGAATTTCAGTTGTTGAAGGGAAGTAAAATACAGTTAATTTATCCTTTGGACTCTTGTTTAACCCTTCCTTTCACAATTCCTCTGTGAAATTTTTAAGTTTTGTTAAAAGTGAACACTTTTACATAACTTTTTAAATATTATTTGTACTATTTTGATATGATGGTGCAACATCATATTGAAATGTCAAATATCAAATGAACATTTTTAAAAAAATGATAAAAGAAATTAAGAAGAAAAATAAATAAACCTGTTTTTACTTTTTTTTTTTTTTATGCAGTAATATCGTCTGCATCTATTATATTATACTAGTCATACTAATACAGGATCATCTTTGACAGACAAGTGGTCCTCTTTAAACATTGAAAACAATTGAAAAGTCTGTGAATGACATATGGCATCTTCTCCCAAAAAGTTGTTTTTAACATTTTGTGAGTTTCTGGTGTACTTTTCTCTAATTTGAAATAAAATATCTTGCAAATTTACTGCTTAGTAAAATTGTTCATTTTAAAATACTATGAAACACATTAAACATCTTCTATTTATTGCATGCCAGTTCAGACTAATTGCAGATAAATGGATGATTCATGCATTACTATGTTGATGAGTCACTGAATATGTTGTTGTGACAAGTTACAACTTGTAATGATGCTGCAGTTTCAAGGTACAGGTTAGTCCAAAATCTTTTTGATCATACCTTGTATGATGTAATTCATATATACTATAGTAACTGCAAATAGTGTTATACTTATAAATAGCACAGTATTTGTAAGTATAACACTATTTTCAGTATAGTGCTGTAGTGTTAATTATTTGCAGTATAGTGCTGTAATGTCAATTTAATTTTCTAACAAAAAATGTTTCTTCATACAAGAGCAGCAATGCACATTGCTGAAATCAGTCAGAATGCTTTGTCTCATGGGTGAGGGTAATTGCCATACTTAATTCTCTTATTATACTGGGCCTTATTGCTTATACTGCCATATGTTATGTATTTAGAGCTGATCGTAGTCGAATCGGTTGAGATCAGTGATGATACAGAAAGATTTGGAGATGCAAGTAACCCTACCAGAATGGTAGGGTTACTTACGTCTGTTCTCAAAGTGCAGATGATGGAAAGAAATTGAGAAAAAAACAATGGGGTTGAACTGGATGGCACAATGATGTTAACTGGGCATGATCTAAATAAAAAGCTAAAGGATTTTAATTTGGCCCTCTATGTTGTGGGAATTTGCTGATAGCCAGGATGAGAACCCTTGCCTACTTATAATTTTTTCCATTCAAAAGCAGGATATGAGGTTCTGAAAAGGTATTAAAAAGATATTTATAATTTTAACACTAAGTTGTGTAAATATGTAAGTATTAATTTATTATTTTTATATGAACAATATTTTTATTTTCAAAAATTGTTGATTTAAAAGTTTAAAGTACTATGAATGTGTAGGCCTAGGTTGTATTTTTATTCTGTTGTAAACAAAAACGAAAATTTAGCTAGGCATATTCATCTGAGGTAGCATAAGCAGTAGGACACATTGCTGCTTGCTACTTGTTTGGAGAGGTCTGGATTTGTTGAGGAATTTCTGAAGTCCTCTTAAATTGAGGCTGTAGTTATCCAATCTCAGGTAAAGTAAGTTTTTCCTCTGTGAGTTATTCTGGGATTTTCAGCCTGCACAATATACAAATCAGCCTGTGAGCACACCCTTTTAGAGACAAAATACACAAACATGGATATTAGTGACTAGCTCTAGTGCTGTTTAAAATACTTTGAATTTGTAGCTGGACAAAATACTACAGGAAACACCTCTTGTATGTGTGTTAAATGCAAAGAGTGAAAAATTAAGCACCAGTTGATCATTCTGGTGGTCAAAAATTAGTACTTCCAGAAAAGAGTTATTGCCCAGAAAGAATTAGACTAGGGGAGTCATCAAGCACTCAACTATCTGCTTTAATGTCAGAACTTCCTCGGTGCATCTAGTCACATGGGAGGGATCACCATGAAGGGGGAAGTACACTGGTCCAACAGGAGGTAGCATCTAGAAGGGGTTGCAAATATAATTTGCAGATACTATTGAGGCACTGTTAGATGGCTTGGGAAACTGCTGTTTTGGATGGATATATGGACTAATAGTTGGGACATGCAGCAAGCAGGAGCAGGAGCAGGTTTTCAAAACTTATTAAGGGATCTTATGGGAGATTCAATTGCAATATATGGGTACTAGAGTTTCTAATGGTACAAATGGGCATGTACTTGCTTAGACATTGATGGTAGGAGTATAGTAAATAAATTTGATGAATTTGAATCACTGTTAACTGACAACCTCCACAACAAATGAAAGTTTATGATAAAATGCTGGCATAATATCCCCAGGGGCTCACATCTGGTGAGTATGGGCTTGGCACACCCAGGGTCCTGAACTGGATATCATCATCATTCTTCTCTTTCTTGGTGATTCCCTTCTACTTCTGACTTTTCTCTCTCTCTCTCTCTCTCTCTCTCTCTCTCTCTCTCTCTCTCTCTCTCTCTCTCAGGGTAACTCAATTTTTTTTTTTTGGCTGGTGCAGCATAAGCCTCAGGCTTCCTTGCACGATATGGCTAATAATAATAATAATATCAGATATATGGTGCCATTCTAATATATAGGATGCAGAATTTGAACATGGTGAGGTTATACCCAGAAAGGACAGATAGAACATGATGGACGTTGAGAGAAGGGATAGTTTTGGTAGTAGGCACAAAAGGGTACTCTTATCAAGAAAGGTGGGATTTTGTAAATCGCAGTTTCTGGTATCTTCTGTGTGGTGATGTAAATGGAGTATATAAGGCTTTATATGGATTAAGTAAACAAATCCTAATGATGATACACATACCCAATTGGGGGAAATAACATAAATTTAGTATTACTGATGCAAGAAAGCAAGGTTATAAAACACCAGCAAAAAAAGCTTCATGCATCACCTGTCCATTCCCTCCAATAGTTCTTCTAGTTCTTCCTCAAATTTATTCGAACTGACAACTTCCACAACAACAGATGAAAGTTTATTATGTGATAAGAGGAAGGGGGAGTATGATATGTGGTTAGCCATTAACTATGATTTAAAGGATATTAAAAACACTGTTACACCATGTGATAGTTTTAACTGTTTATTGAAGTAAATCTCATCGATTTAATATTTCAAATTAATGTGATTCACAAAATATTAAGTTGATGTTAATTACATCAACTTAAATATTTTGGGAAAATTTCGAGGTTCAACTGAATCCTGTCATCAGGCCTATAGGGGAAGTTAAAACATGAAAGAAATAAAATTAGCAATTGTAGGGTTACAATGGATTGTATTATGAAGTTAAATTAATGAATTTTAATACAGTATTGGCATTTTGATAATTAAGTTAAGATATATTTCTTTAAATTAAATTATTTACAAAACTACAAAGAATATTTTACGAGAATCTATCTTCCAGTCACAAGGAATATTGAGAAGATTTAAACTGATGAATACAGGCAGTTCTCGCTTTACGATTTTCCGGGTTTAAGAGGTTTTTTCCCAAGCAACAAGTATCAACAAAATTGAAAATATGAACATTAATTGCAAAAAAAATGAATGTTAAACATTCATAAATACCACATTCCGAACCATGTGCATAGCTATACAATACAATGTCCCCGATTAACGATATTAATCAGTTCCAGAGACAATATCATATTGTTAAAATATCGTAATGTGAACCCAATAATACATTGTGTTTTTTGGTAATTCGTTTCAAGATCTTGGAAGTTGAAATTTTTGCTGTAAAACTATTTATCTCTCTAAAATGTCATTTTTAAGGTCATGAGCATGACCTTAAGGCCGTATAAAAAGTCGTGAGTGTGATTTGTAAGTTATATTAGTTACCTATTCAAATCATTAAAATGCACTACACTTTCATCATTATCATTGTCGAGGCCACGTTATGTCAAGGATCTGGGTATATTCTTACCATGTGGATGCCATATCCAAAAATTTCATTACTTCATACAGCACGTCCTCCCCCCCCCAACTTTTTCTTACTATTGAATACACCATGAATTGTAAAACTAATAGAGCAAGCTTATCTGCAAAAAGATCTAAACCTCCCAAACACTTCCTAGTTCATTTCACAGATATAAGCGGTCTCAATTCTAATCACAGTGATGTCCATTTCCATTTGCAGTCTGCCAAACCCCATGTACTTTTTCTGACAGAATCTCAGTTATTGGTTGATTCAACTTCTGCTCATCTCAGTTGCCCAAACTATTTGCTATATGATTCCTTTTGCCTCAAAGGTGGTACTTGTGCATACGTTTGTTCTGATATTCCCTGTCAGAGACTTGGTAATTTCGAATCTCCTCTTTTCGATCTTCTCTGGCTTAAAATCTCTCTATGTCATTGTGTCAAATCATCTGTTGTCTCTACTGTTCTCCCAACTCCACTAATCACTTGGAGCTCTTTGACTTCCTCTCTTTGCAACTCGACTTTCTCCAGTCCAACTTTCCTAACAGTGAGATATTTTTTCTTGGTGATTTTAATGTTCACAACTCCAGCTGGCTTCCCTTTTCTAGTCACACTGATCCAGCTGGTCGAGATGCTGAGGCTTTTGCAATTACTAATGACCTTTCACAGATTGTTCATTTACGTACAAGAATACCGGACAATCCTAATCATACAGCCAACATGCTTGATCTTTTTTCTCAAAAACAACCCTTCCAAATACACGGTTGAAGTGAGAGGTCCTTTAGGCACTTCAGATCATAACTTGGTGATTGTTTCTTCTCCAATGGAGCCTTTATCTCATGGATATTCCCAACCTCATGTTGTTTGGCATTACAAGAATGCAAAATGGGATGACCTGTGAGATTTCATTTCTTCTTTTCCTTGGTCGGATTACTGTTTCAAAACTTCTGATGTCAATATTTGCTCAGATCGTGTCAGTGAAATTATTGTTGCAGGAATGGAATCCCTTATCCCACACTCCCCTTTAAAATCTCGTCATTTATCTAAACCTTGGTTTTCCAATAAATGTGCTAAAGCTGTTCAAGAGAAGAACGTTGCATATCGTAATTGGCTTGTTTCTAATTCTTCAGTTTCATTTTCTGCTACACCAAAGCTTGCAATAATTGTAAATCAGTCTAAACTAGAGTTTGAACAGGCTAAGAGTAGAAAACTTCCTCTTGCCCTAATGGTAGCCGAGCATTCTGGTGTCTTGCCAAAGCTATTGGCCACAACTTTTGCTCATCTCTACTCCCACCTCTGTCCAAACCAGATGGTTCTGTTGTCACTTCAGCCAAGGATAAAGCTGACCTGCTGTTCATAGCAGTAACTTGCTCTTAATGCCAGGCACCTCTGTAGCTGGGTGGACAGGAGCAGCAGTGCGTAGCACACGCTTCTTGATTAGACCGGGGTTCGAGCCCGTGACTACCAAATACGGAGGATGCGGAAACGTCAGGGAATGACCACCGCATATCCCCGGAGCAATATGGCCTTAGTTGCTAATGCACCTAAAAACCAAATAACAATAACAACAGCTCTTAATGCCAAACTGTTCTACTTTGTACAGCAGTCTTCAATGTCCAACAGTATCAAAAGCTTTCCTGGAATCCAAGTATATAATATCAAAATTATTTTTTGCATCATCATTTGTTACTGCATCATAGTATCCAATCAGATTGGGTAGACAAGGTTGCACCTTAACAAATCCATACTATATCTGCGGTATAATTGTATTCCTGACCAGATGGTCCTGCATTGCTTCTTTAACTAGTGACTGTTATTTTCCGTGGAACAGAAGTTAAGCTAATTGATCTCTAATTACTCGTATCACCTTTTATAATCCTCCTTTGTGAATTGGGAATATAGTCACACATCTGCATTTTATAGGAACCTCTCCTGAATCGAAAGATGCTCTCTAACAGAGAGCTAAATGATTTTGTGATAACTGAGAGAAGAGTGGAAGAGAAATTGTTTAGCTTCAACAATTTCTCTTCCACATTCCTCCCAGTTATCACAAAATCATTTAGGTCTCTGTTAGAGTTTGATAAGCTGCTGGCATCCCTTCCATTCCCCAAAGAATTCTTTGTGTGAATATCAATGCAAAATATCTATTCAATATGTCAGCAACCTGAGCAGGATCATCAAAATCAATATGATTCAACCTCTTCCTTCTACTCTTAATATAAAGAAGTCTTTCCTGCTTTTCTTTGCATTGTTTGCCAGAGGCTTCTCACAATCTGCCTTAGTTTGCCTAATCTTCTTTTTGACTTGATTGCAGACTAGTTTATATTTACCTTAGGCAGGCTTTTATATCATCTGATAATTTGTATAAATCCCATGCATTTTTCTTATCTGCTGCAAGTCTGATTAGTTCAGGTGATGTTCATTTAGGTCTAAGTTTGAAGAGTATTACTTAGTTTATATGAAAATCCTAGTAGCTTCTGTGATTACTTCCTTGAATGCTTTCCATTTAGAATTTGCTGTTGGTAACATCATCAGTTCACCCCACCGAATAGAATTTAAAAACTGTCTGAGACCACTTTAGTCACCCAAATGAAAGCAAAAGCCCTTCCCTTTACTCATTACAGTAGTTGTTTTTAAGTAAATCCTATATTAGTACACAGTGATCATTGTAACCCACCTGGTCTTCAGAGAGTTATCGATTTTTAGATTAAATTCCACCTAGTATTGTGGAAGTGGCTAGTTTGAATAAATTTAAAGACAGTTTGGACAAATCATTTCAAAGAATGGACAAATGAGTTTGATAATTTTGCTTTTCCTGGTGTTGTTCAAGCTTTGTTTCATTGTGTTATGTTACCAGTACTAATTAATGATTGCCTGGATAAGAATGGAAGTAGAAGGCACTTACAGCATTCATTTATTAATGGGAAATCAAGCCTGGCTAGTCTGATTAGCTATATGTAGTTGTCACAAATTAATTAAATCCAAGCAGTTTTTATATTATTTACTTAGATTTCCATAAAGCTTTTGATATATTTCACTGACATGTGTTATGCAAATTGGTGCAATGTAGCATTAGGGAAGGTTACTGGTGTGGGAACCGGGATAGTCAAGTGGTAGAAGATGAGAGAGTATTTATAAGTAGATACTGCTCTTCATGGACTAATGGTATGGGTGTAGTGTTCATAGGGTTTGGTACGTCTCTCCTCCCCCCATTATTATCTGATATTTATTAATGATATTGAAGGTTTTTCATGTTTAATTTGGCATTGACTGCGCATCAAAGAAGTTGCAGTGGGGGTCACATGGGACCTTACAGGTGGCCAACTTGATTTTATTTGCAGAAAAGGTTTATTTTAATTTTTTTTTTTTTAATTCTGTTTACTCTTCTATTGCAGTACTTATGCCGCAGTTCTGATTGCAGTACTTATTTTATGCATCTTTTTAATAAAAAATTTTAATAACTTAAAATAAAAGTATTTAAATGCCTGTTTTTACAAATTTTGTTTAAAAAAAAAAAAAATATATATATATATATATATATATATATATATATATTATTTCTGCTGAAAATTAAAAAAAATCACAAGAATGAAATTAATAGTCACTTCCGGTTTCAGTGCCTAAAACCATTGAGTTTTGTTTCACTTTGTTAAACAGCAAAACAAAACAACACACGTGCACATATTTTCTGCTTATATGTTACTTATGTAAGTAGAAATTTGTGGCAACTTTTAATTCTGCTGAAAATGTGTAAAAAAAAAAAAGAAAAAAAGAAAAAAAGGGCAATAAAATCATAAAATATAAACATGAAACTAAGTCTTTTTTTCCATTTTTCAGTGCAGAAAACTGTTAAGAGCATGTAATTTAAAAATTACATGTGTATATATTTTCCCACTTAGAATTCTGTTTGGTATACTGCTTTAAGAAGTCAACAAACTCCCAAAAAAACTGAAAAACTAGAGTGCTTATTATTCATTCATTTTACAAAGTTCTACACAAAATTATTGCAAGAAAAATTGCAGAGAACAACCTTTTCAATGGTTCTTGCATGTTTTCCAGTTAAGTTTTTTCTCATCAAAGTAATTTCTAATTTCTCTAAAACCCTAAAATGTTGCTCCCAAGGATGAGATGAGATAAAACAGTATTTAGAGTTTGAGATCATAAAATTGGGTTATTGTTCAGTGTGTGATTAAAATATTGAAATTTATTTTGTAGCTGAATAATTACAAAAGAGAATGCAATATCTGTGTTTTCTAGACTTTATGTAACAAACCCTTAGCTTAGCAACATTTTCATTGTGTTCACCTTCTTCACTTTAAGTGAATTTGTTAACACAATCATTTGCTTGTTTTGTGACCTTGTCCTGGGTGATGGAACACCCTGCACGTTGCAAACCATTACAATAGCTAGTTCCTCTCTGAAAGATTTGGATGTTAACTTTTGTTAGTTTGTGGTCTTTTGCCATAAACTGCATTTATTTATTTATTTATGTCTGTCTTTGGTGATATCACGCCCATGGTATAACAAAATCCTTATATAATGTGGTGCAGGATGTAGACATTGAACTGTAATGTATATTTCTTAAAATATTCCCAGAAGGATCACAGTCTTAAAATTGAAGGTGGGCTTGTGCATTATTAATTCCTAAATAAATGTAATTTTCATCAGATATATGTATACTTTTGAGCATAATGTATGTTATTTTGCTCATTTTTTATTATTTTGTTTTAAATATGAAGTTTGATCAAAAAGTTCTGTGAATAATCTTTTAATTCTTGAATGTATGTGGTACTTAAAAGATTGTGAGTGGGGCTTATGATGATTGTTTGAGCTCTCCACATCAAGTTTTAGCTTTCTGTTATGTGCTATTCTACCAGAAAGTTGCTTTGACTGACATCTGTTTTGTCTATTTGCCTTGTGTTGAAAATGACAAAATACGAAAGTTTCATGAATTGCCTACTATCCAGAAATTTTTGACTGAGGAAGACATTCCCTTTGTGCTGAACCTGCCCTTTTTTTGATTTGGAATTATGCAACTTTTGGCTATTCCCAAAATAAAAACAGGACGTGAAAAGAAAAAGATTTGAGTCGATTCAAGAAATCCAATTCAGTCACAGGTCCACCTAAAAGCATTTACAAAGGAGGACTTCCAAAAAATGTTTCGATTAGTGGCAGGCACAATGGAACAAGTGTATGTATGCTTGCATGTGGAGTTTATATTGAAGAATATTAACAATGTAAACATTTATCTTTTGCAACATTTACCAAACCTTGTATGTCACATGCTGTGTAATTTTTGTTTTAATTCCTGCTGAATATTGTTCTGGTTTTGGGATTGATCTTTTGCATTTCTAATTTTTCCCCAAGCTGTTATAGTGTCACTAAATAAGTTATAGTATAAAGCATATTCAATTCTTGTCTTATAGGAAAATATCTTTATTTTATTGTCTTGTGACCAAGATCCTCGGCTCTTACATCCCCTAGATTGTCACCCCTACCCCTCTGTGGGAACACCTTGACTCAATGCACCCAATTTTTGATAAAGAAAACTAAAGGAAAAAAAAATTTTGAAAGGGTATTTCATGAACATTATATCAATCATGAATCATGAAAAGCACTCTAAAACTTTATTTTTGAGCAATATTTGTGGAAAAATCACATCAAACACTTGAGTACACATGCATTTCACTTTGAATCATATGAACCAATATGGACAAAATTACTCAAATTATTATATAATTACTATAGTTGTAAATTTCAATTAATAATTGCTATTTTATTATTATTTTTAAAAATTCTGATTTAAAATGAACATATTACTTTTAACATTAGTTTTTAATTCTCATTGATTAATTTTTTATTGGTTTTATTTCTTCAAAATCGTTGAAGATTTTTTTCGTATGAGATTGCACTTATAAGACACCTTGTACATATAGAAATTTTTATGGAGAAATTATGTCAGGTCTAGATCAGGTATGACTAAACTTTTTCTTCAGCATGCTGCATTGAAAATGCATTGCATGCCACTTAGGGGCAGATCTAGAAAACTACTGCAACCAATACCTCTCCCCATTGATCTCTGCTTTGCACCACCACCAAATGTTTATGCTTATTATGTAAAGAAATTTTAAGCTAAGCATTTGTAATAAAACAAAATTTAAAACATTTATAAAATGAATTTAATACAGGTTAATTGAATTGAGGTCATGAGGAGCTTACTATTGCTCCTAAATACTTGTACTAAATTAGTGCTGAAAGGTTGTAAATATGTATCATAGGTTCGTGTTACATTGAAACCTGAGTGATGATTTGTTGCAATGAAAGTGAAATTTAAATTTTGGGATTAGTTTCATTACTGATTTTTCAAAAAAGTTGCATTTTTTTCCATTATTTTTATCACATCAGTAGGAGTGCCAAGAGCTGCCCAAACCACAAGGAAAGCTTGCCACAGGATGGACTACTATTTGTCTAGATTATTTTAAAAGGAATTATTGAGAATGTTAACAGGATTTTGAAAATGAAATTACTTTTACCAATAACTTTAGCAAAGGAATGATTATTATGGGAAAAAAGTAGTAAATTTTATATAAATGTTTTTTCCCTTTCTCTCTCTCTCTCTCTCCCCCCCTCCCTCCCTCCCTCTCTCTCTCCAATAAGGGTCCAATTTTGGCTGGAACATTTGGTGCAGTTATTAGAGACAGATCCCTTTGGGTGTCAGGGATGCAAACAGAACTTGTGGGTTTGACATTATGCATTATATTTGGTAGGTTATTTTATGATATTATTAGGTCTATAAATTTTCTTTCCTTAATCAGTTTTCATAGCTGTTAATTCTGATTTCTGTCATAACTGCAATACTGTATGCCAACCAAATGAATAATAGAATACTTTATTAAAATAATAAAATATGAAACAGTAAATACAAAATAAAATTTATATTAAAATGTGTATTTAAAATATAGAATAAAATCAAGTATACTGATGAAAAATTAAAAGCAATAAAATTGACAGAATTAAAAGCATTGAAATAAAATATGATACACCAAAGCTTTCAAAGGTGACTGCCTCCTTTGTCAACTTTGAAATTACTGTCATAGTAGATGCTTAAATAACAGCACGATCACAGCTTGCTACCTATTACTAAAGGATTGTGGAAATTATAGTTGTTTTCCACACTTGCATAGAGACCAGATATGGTCTGAGAGAAATATGCTGGAGACAGTTTGGTTGCACTACAGCACCACTGTCATAGACAGGAGTAGGTTACACCTCACACATTAGATCTCTGAAAGTGCATTTATCTGTATTGGATTTTGTGTATGTTCAGGGAGGGATAGAGAGAATCAGTTATACTATTTGCCACTGCCCATAATTCACTATCTAAGCTTAATAGAGTGAAACAGTAAATACAAAATAGAGTGGATCTTGAGAAGCGTACAGACCTGATATATGTGGTGTGTGTGTGTGTGTGGCTGTCAGGGCCAAGAGCACACTGGGAAAGATCCATCCTGCATCTATGGAGAGTATAAATGGCGCATATATGTTATTTGGTTTTTAGGAGCATTAGCAACTAAGGCCATATTGCTCCGGGATATGCGGTGGTCATTCCCTGACCTTTCCGCATCCTCCGTATTTGGTGGTGACGGGCTCGAACCACGGTCTAATCAAGAAGTGTGTGCTACGCACTGCTGCTCCTTCCCACCTGGCTACGGAGGCGCCGGCGCATATATATGTGATCAAATGTTTGTGTGTGGGACATTTTAAGGCAGCAAATGGGAAATCTGCTGCAGCTGAGCACTTCTGATATTTCTTTATTGGTAGGAAAACCAACAGTTTTCTAATAAGTGAGCACTTTATAGGCTGTTTCCTACCTAATATATATTTGTCATCACCACAGTGTATTGGCACTAGTGAATTGCACCATCTATCACAGCAACAGGTCAGATCTTCTGCCAGGAGCTACAGATAAAGCATCTTTTCTTTGAATTTCCTTGTCATTTTGTGCAATCCATTTTGGGAAAGGGCTCTCTTAACTTTTTTAAATGGTAAAAAACTTCCAAAGATTAACTAAGGCATTACTTGCTATTTTGAAGAATCTTTATCAATATAGCATGACATTTTATTTGTAGCACCATGTTGACTTTTGCTTGCTACTGTGGTTACATCCAAAATATGTGATTTTTTTTCCTACAGACTGCACATGCACTTAGTACAAAAAGAAAAGAAAAGAAATAGTGCCATGTTTCTTTTATTTAATTTTTTTGTGTGAATATTTTATGCCTGGTTTAGATATTATATATTTTACAAATTTAATCTCTGGGTGATCCATGGTTTGCCACTTACACAAAGCGAAAGTGAGGCACTTTAATTGCAACTAGCTGTTAGTTCAACTCCCCTCAAAAACTCAAAACTACATTTCTAAGGCATTAGATTGTGTTTGCCATAAAGATCGTCTAAACAATTTTTGGATTACCAACAATTTTTTGCCCATTGGGTATCCAGTTTACTCTCTGACCACTCACTGCAGGTGTTCGTACTCTGTCTTTTAACTTCTCTACTGATGCTTGTCTCTGAGATTTGGTTCTTTAACTCAGCTTTTCCTGTTGTTTATTAATGACTTCTTCCACAGACTGGAAATCCTATCATAGTTTTTGCTAAAGATAGCACACTATGTTCCACCTTCTGCTATTAGGAAACCTTATCTTGCACTAAAAGTCACAATTTCACAAATAACAACCATCATTACTTAAGTGCAGATCTCTGGCAATTCCCCAAAAAAAGTTAGGGAACTTCAATCCTTCTAACACTCAGGTCTGTCTTATTTCCAGTTAAAAAGAATATACTTCTCTTGTGTTCATCTCTGATGATATTCTTGACAAGATCACATATCTCTATTAGGGATTGATTGCCTTAACTTCTAATCCCTCTTGACTTAGAAGTTATGTTACTTCTAATACCTCTTCTAAGAGGTATTGGCACCTCCGTAGCCAGGTGGGCAGGAGCAGCAGTGTGTAGCACACGCTTCTTGATTAGACTGGGGTTCGAGCCCGTGACCACCAAATACGGAGGATGCGGAAAGGTCAGGGAATGACCATCGCATATCCCTGGAGCAATGTGGCCTTAGTTGCTAATGCTCCTAAAAACCAAATAACAACAACAACTAAGAGGTATTAGAAGTTGCATTGCTTCCTCTG
This sequence comes from Mastigoproctus giganteus, assembly GCF_048544385.1. NCBI lineage: Eukaryota > Metazoa > Arthropoda > Arachnida > Uropygi > Thelyphonidae > Mastigoproctus > Mastigoproctus giganteus. The sequence continues at coordinate 91,566,176 of NC_143579.1, forward strand.
TATTAAAAAAAGAACTGTGCTTTCTTTATTGCTCTAGGTGTTACCTTCCTTCTAAATAATTGTTCACTCTGTACAAATCTCAGTCCATCCTACCATGGAATATTGTTCCATCTGGCATGGTGCTCCCAAACCTCTCTCAGGCTTTTAGACTCCATTCAAAACAGGACAATTAGGTTAGTTAATGATCCAGCTATTACATAGTCTCTTCACTCTTTGTTTTTTATTTTAGATGTTCAGTTTCTGATACATGCCTTTTCTTTGATACTTCCATGGGCACTGTTCTTCTGAATTGGAACCTGTAATTCCCCCAGTCTGACCTGTGCCACAAGTAGTCGGCTTTTTTCTGGAACAGCTTCCCTTCTCAAGCAGAGGCTGGCCAGCCATAAGACTTACTGCAGAAACCCTGGTAAGTCTTATGGCCAGCTTAAGTCTTAGGAGCTGGTGTGATTTTGGCCATAAACAATATGGCCATGAGCACTAGTATGAGGCCACTACAAGTTTTCCCTGGTAAGAATTTTTGATCCAGTCTGCCTCTGTTATCAAGTATGTCCCATAAACTGCACTTTACAGAAACTGAAGTATAACATCTTTTGTCTTCTCATTCTTCAACTTATACACTATACTAAGTACTGTAGATTCTGATACCTTTGTGTTTGTGGTTTTCATTAAAAAAAAAAAAAAAAAAAAACCCAACCAACCATGTATATACTTTGTAACTTTTGTATTTTATATTAATTTTTTTTCCATACCAAAAATCATCATAACATTAATTAAGTTATAATGCAGTAATCTTCTATGTTATATATTCTTTTGCTTTCAAATTTACGTGGGAAACATTAGCATTAGCATTAGTAGAGGCATATGATGCAGGAAAGCAAGCTTATACACCATCAGCCAAAAAAAAAAGAAAAAAAAAAAAAAAAAAAACACGCTCCCATTTCACCCCTCCGCTCGTTCAAAGTACCTGTCCAGCTCAGCCTTAAATTTATTTAGGCTATCAACTTCCAAAACAAAGAATGGAAGTCTCTTCCACCAACCAACCACCCGCTTGCTAAAGGCAAACTTCCACACATCTATCGTACATCTGTCCTTCCTCAATTTGAATTTATGCCCCCCTCAAATGATTATTCTGAGCAAGAGGAAGAATTCCATCAGCATTGAGCATGTTCAAACCATTCAAGGCTTTATATACATACAAACTGATATAAATTTTCTGTTTATACTCTTGGATGACCGTACAAGATGAAGAGAATACAAGAAATAGCACCATATTACTTAAGTACCCTTGCCCCTGACCACTCGGCTACTGTGGGCATATATTGTAAGGTTTTTAATAAATGTAATTTTGTAATAAAATTGTAATGCAACTTGATTTATATTGAGAAGAAACTGTTACAAGATTAAAGGCTAATACAAAGTCACTAAAATATTCTTGTTCTCTTACTATAAGAATACTCCTCCCAGAGATTATTACAATTGTCTGACACTGTAGTAATATTTTGCATATCTGTGTCAGCTTTACTGTTAAATTTTTCTGCAATTTGTTGAAAAGACACAGTATGTGCTTTCAGATGCATTATTAGTTCTTCATAGGCACACTGACGTAATGTATGTGGAATTCACCACTGTTTTAATGAATAATAAATACTATGTGTTTACGTAGTTGCTGCAAGAAGAGAGTTCAATTAACGAATGCAAAATGGGAAAACTGGGATTCAGCTCTGTTGCATTCTCTGCTCAGCTGTGTTTTACACACACGCTTCAAACAGCATGGATTTCACTATAACACGGTTTTCAGTTAAGTTTAAGTCTAAAATTTACTGTACATATTAAAACTCATTCAATTGCCTAGACATGTGCTCTACAGATATTCTGTGTTGTCGTAGCCTAGGTATGCATATATATATATATATATATGCTGCAGTGGCAACTCTATTGTATCACATGCACATGTGCCAATAGCTCCCCTCAGGCAGTCAGCAGCAATGTGCAGCAGTGTTCAGTATTCTTAATTCTATCCTGACGAGATGGAGCGATAGCTTTTCAAACTTTTAATTTCACAATTTATTTTTTATCCCTTTAAATACAATCAAAAATATATTTGCATCTTGGATAAAAATCACTGCCAAACAGCAAGCATTCTGTTTTGGCAGCATGTTTTGCCCATTTGGCAAATGATTTCACTAGTTTTTAATCACAAATTCAGACAATTGCCGAAGACATTGTGAAGATCGGAAAAGACTTGGGATTTGAAACTTTGGACATTGCCAATGTATGTAGTAGTAGTAGTAGTAGTAGTAGTAGTAGTGGTGGCATGTGATGCAAGAAAGCAACTGTATGAGCTTATGCAGCATCAGCCAAAAAAAAAAAATAAAAAATAAATAATAAATAAATAAAAAAATAATAATAAAATAAAAAAAAAAATAAAAATAAAAAAATAAAAAAATAAAAAAATCACACCATTCCCTCCAAAAGCCTGTCCAGTTCCTCCTTAAATTTATTTAACCTCAACTTCCACAATGACAGATGGAAGTTTGTTCCAGCAATTAACCACCCGCTGGCTAAAGGCAAATTTCCGCAAGTCTATTCTATATCTGTCTTTTCTTAATTTGAAATTATGCCCCCTTAGGTTCGTAATCTGAACAAGTGGAAGGATCCCATCAGAATTCAGCGTGCTCAACCCATTCAAGGCCTTATACACCTCAATCAGATCACCTCGCAGATGCCTAGTCTCCAGCCACTGCAATTTGCAGAACTTGAGCCTTTCTTGGTAAGAGGATCCCTTCATTCCCTTCACCAATCTTGTTGCCCTTCTCTGTACATGCTCAAGTAAATCTACATCCTTCCTAAAATGAGGCCTCCAGACCTGTATGCAGTACTCAAGGCATGGCTGACCATTGCTTTATACAGAGGGACAATCACCTCCTCCCTGCTAGCAAAATTCCTATATATCATTGACAAAATCCCATGACCTGCCCTGGCAGCCTGTCTGCATTGCTCAGAAAACTTCATATCTGACTGCACAATTACTCCCAGGTCTTTTTCATTTTCTACCACCTTAAGTGTAGTACCACACAGTTGGTACGTTTCTCTGGGGTTATTTCTACCCATATGCAGTACTTTGCATTTGTCAAGGTTAAACTTCAGTTGCCACTTCTTAGCACATCTGCCCAAATTATCTAGATCCTGTTGCAGTAGCACACTGCCATTACTGTCATTAACAACTCTGCCAACCTTTGTATCATCTGCAAACTTCAACATTAAGCCTGATATACCTTCATCAATATCATTGATAAATATACAAAACAACAGTGGACCTAACACCGAACCCTGTGGGACTCCACTAATAACATTAATCCACGAAGAGCAACACCCATTGATTACCACCCTCTGTCTTCTCCCACTTAACCATCCTTTTATCCATTGTAGCAACTTACCCTTAATACCATTCTGCTCCAATTTGTACAGTAGTCTTCCATGCGCAACAGTGTCAAAAGCTTTCCTGAAATCCAAATATATGATATCAAAATTATTTTTTGCATCCAGTTCCTTTGTAACCACATCATAATATCCTATCAAATTTGTCAGAGAAGACTTTCCCTTAACAAACCCATGCTGTGTCTGAATTATTGCTGCAGTCTTGTCTAGATGATCCTGCAATGCATCTTTGGTAAAGATTCAATATGGGGTACGGCCACCAAAAATGGCGGAGGAGAGGAAGGGGGAAAGCAGTGATTGACGGGTTGTGACTCCACCCACTCCCTGCGTTCCCCCTCCTCTCCTCGCTTGGCGGATGCGAAGTGACATGCAGATGGCACATAGCACAGCAACGAATGTGGCGGCTGAAAACAAAGAATAAACCCGATAATCAGAAAAATACAAATACCAAAATACACGTTTCTACGGTTTCGCGAAATGTCACGTGACATTTGAATAAGTCTGATTGAGCTAAAAAGAAGATGAAAAAGGAAAGGGGAAAAGGTAATTTAAACCGAAATTTCGCTAAAATGAAAGGCAAATAAACTGAACAATTTAAAAAACTAACCCTTTTCTTGACCGCAGGTAATACAGCGCAACGTAAAATTCGACCGGGAATTGCAAGAAAGACTATTTCACAAACATCAATTAACCACGAAGAAACACCATGAAATTGAAAATTGCGCAATAAAAATAGGTTAAACACAGAACAAAAAAATTAGAATACATACCTAAAACAAAGGAATACGGCAGAAGCACTTAGGAATTACTAATCAGTGATTAGTAATGAGAAGGCTCAGAAGAGGAGGAAAGTGGCCATGTCACTTTCATCAGTCGACATTTAAAAATTAATTTAATTTTTCAGAAAAAAAAATTAATTTAATTTTTTAAATTAAATTAATTTTCTATGTGGGGGCTCCTGCTCCCACACCCCCGGATTTTTTAACTTTACCTTTAATTTACGAATGAAATTAAGACCGATTATTATACCGCAACCACGTGACATCAAAACACTATTAACAACGTGCGGCACAAGCTACACACACAACTAACACGGCGCGACACAAGGTGACACGCATTGCGTGTCAGTTGTGATTGTCTGACGTCATTGACTCCGCCCACTGGGTGGAGCCGGCTGCCTTCTTTTTCTTCGTTCTCATTGGCTGTACCCGATACTGAATCTCGACCGCATCTTTAACCAGTGACTCCATTATTTTACCCGGAACAGAAGTTAAACTAACTGGTCTGTAATTACTCGTGTCACCCTTCGATCTCCCCTTTGTGAATTGGGGATACATTTGCACATCTCCAGTCCGTGGGGACGACCTCCCCTGAGTCCAAGGATGCTCTCATAATTATGGCTTTGCTTAGTTGCTTTGCCGCTTCCTTTAATATAACTGGATAGATCCCATCCACCCCAGGTGTTTTTTTTATGTTTAACTTCAACAATTTCTCCTCCACTTTGCTTTCAGTTATTACAAAATCATTAAATATCCTGCTACAATTTGATAACCTTCAGCCATTTTCAAACCTTAATAATTCCTCATGTGTGAATGTAGATGCAAAATACTCATTCAGTTTGTTTGCTATCTGAGCAGGATCATCAACAGTCGAAAGATCGATGTCAATTGGACCAATCAGATTCATCCCCTTCCTTTTAGAGTTTATATAAGTAAAGAAATCCTTGCTGTTTTTCTTAGCATCTTTTGCCAAGGATTTCTCGTAATCTGCTTTCGCCTGCCTAACTCCTTTGTGACCTGATTACAGACTAACTTATATCTGCCATAGGCTTCTGAGTCGCTTGATAATTTATATGCATCCCATGCATTTTTATTCTCTTTTACGAGTCTCATTAGTTCATTAGATAACCATTTAGGCCTAAACCTTGAACAATATTTCTTAATAGGTATGAAACTTTTAGTAGCATCCACGATTAATTCCTTGAATGCTTCCCACTTAGAATTTACTGTTGGTAACATCGTCAGTTTATCCCACTGTACAGAATTTAAAAACTTCTGTTGAAGACCACTGTATTCACCTTTACGGAAGCAAAAACCTTTTCCTTTACCCCTGATGGTAATTAAATCTTTAAGTAAATCCCACATCAGTACACTGTGATCACTGCCACCTATTGGTTCCTTTATCTTCAAATTCCTAATACATGAATGATCACTGTTGATAACCAGATCAAGAGTATTACTTTCTCTGGTTGCCTCTCAAACATGCTACTGCTGCAGAAAACAATAATCTTTTGTTCAACAGTGACCTGTACTTGTTAAGTAATTCTGATGGTCTCCTACTCCTAATATCATTAGTGCCAACGTGTACAACTACATCACCTTTTGTGCCCTTAAAAGATGATATCTGCTCTACAACGTCATCAACCTTTGCCCCTGGCAGACATACTCTGGTCCTGTTCCACCTATCCTTTTTACAAAGAATGTTTCCCGTTTACCTGACAATAGAGTCACCAACAACTACTAGTTTCTGTGGGACCAGCACATTCTGCTTTGGGGGTTGCCGCTGTGTTGCGTGATGATGATGAAGTGCAAGCTCTGGTGTTGATGTGGGCAGCTGAGAGCTTGATGGGCCCCTCAGTTTAGATCTTTCGAGGGCATGCGAGTCAATGTGACTTCATTGACTCACATGCAAATGACTTAGATGACTCAACTCTCCTTGAATTTGATGACAAACTGCATATGAAGAAGAGGAAAGCAATTGTGAAGTGGATAACACTGAGTGGCAACAAAAGAATTTTAAACAGAAGAATTGGAGAATATTTTTTGAGTGGTTGACGTGGCCTGCGAGGCGATTATGAATGGAGATCCAAATATTGAATTAGCATCAAGATACGGCAAATTTTATAAGATGAGTTTCGATGCTACAAAGACTTGTACCCAGAGAAAAAGAAAAAACAACTTCACCAGACATTATTATTGAAATACCTAAATGAACAATAAAGCTGGTTTCTCATCTCTCCTGATGTTACCTTTTCATTAATAAAATTTTTGCAATATTGTTTTATTTCAAATCTTTTAATTGGCTATCAAGTGCAAATTGTTTATAGATTGTTTCTCTGGTATGCATTCACTTAAAACCCATTTTAATTATACTTCAATCAGCATGGTTTTACATAATGCGGAACAGTTTCAGTACCAATTATCAGTGCTATGCGGGGTATTGTTTTGGTGAGTCTATTTATTGCCCTGAATATGTTCCTCCCCCCTTGCCAGATGATGGTCCCTTCACAGATAACTCCAGTTTTATACTGGATTCAAACATCAAAGTGGGGGGACCACAGGGGAAAGAGTTTAGTTCCCTCTGCAGATATTCAGGGAACAAGTAATATGTGAGAGGTTTGTTTGTTTGTTTGTTTGGTTGGTTTTTAGGAGCATTAGCAACTAAGGCCATATTGCTCCGGGATATGTGGTGGTCATTCCTTGACCTTTCCGCATCCTCCGTATTTGGTGGTGATGGGCTCGAACCCCGGTCTAATCAAGAAGCGTGTGCTACGCACTGCTGCTCCTTCCCACCTGGCTACGGAGGCGCCTATGTGAGAGGAAATAATCTCAATGTGTCCTTTACTTAGAAACTAGAGATGCAAGTATGAGTGAACTTGCCCATGGAAAATTTCTCCAAAAAGATTATTTTGAATTTTGGATTCCCCCTACCCCAACCTTAATTCACAAATCTTGCTACTTTGCGGGAATAGAATGAAATATTTGTGATTATTCTCCATGGTAACTAAAATAAGTTTTATGTACTTGCGAGAAAACTGGACAAACACATGCGAGAAAACTGATTGAACAATTACAATGTTCAATTACAATGGGGCTGTGAAAGAAAAGTCTGACCGGCTGTGAAAGAAAAGCCATAAAATAATTGAATTCATGAAACAATTTTGTCATTATTTAATATGATTTCAGTAAAGCTTTTGATATAGTTACCACACAAAAGGCTACCTGCATATTTTTAAAAATATAAAACTAGAAGATTTTTAATAGATGCCGTTCTGGAATGCTCTTCAAAACGGCATCCAGAACTGCATTCCATCACCATCTGAATGGCATTTCCTTACAAACTTTATTCCAAATTAATGGTAACTAACTATTGATAAATAATTAATGATAGCTAACTCACAATGCTGCATCAGGTAAAGTAAGCATATTGCCATGAAAATGCAATAAAATGTATTTTAAAGTTCATTATTTATTTTTATTGTTCTGTTCAATTACATAGTATTTGCTAATGCAAAGTCTTTTTGTTCCATGTCCTGGGGTTCTCTGTGATATATAGTGTTTTCACTTTTGAAACCATTACTTCTCACTTTTGAAGTGCCCGGGAGTTCAAATCCCATCAGATATTGGTAAAATTCTTAAATGGCTCTTCAATCTGGACTGTAGTTACCTGAGCTCAGGCAGAGGGAGTAGGAGAAGTTTTTCTTTGTGAATTATTCCTGGTTTTTCAGCCTGCACAGCATGTAGATTATGAACACACACACACACACACACGCACACACACACTTAGAGTTATAATATACACACAGTGTAATATGGCTTTAGATGCTGATTCTCTGTATAAATGATGACAAAACCATGACCTGTTTGAAATTGATTATATCACATCATGCCAACTTATGCAAATCTGTACCACTACAGGGTAGTCATATTGTGCAATAAATTCTATTCATATACAGTAAGTAACCTAATCTTCTGTCACTTAAATTAACACAAGCCTTCTTTTAATAACAAACACAACTAAACCACACAATGCTACTTCCAAAAAAAAAAAAAAAAAGCATTGAAATTAAGATATTAAAAGTTAAATCTTTATTACAAAATCAATTATATAAACATACCTGGCAAAATGTGATATTTGAAGTCCAGATATATTTTTAATGTAACATATATGTACTTATACTGGGATGTAGCCACTACAGCTAGGCTAAACATGACCAACTTTTAAAAAAAGAGGCTGTAATCGAAAAAAAAAATAATAATAATAATTTTTTTTTCAATCTCTTGATCTGGCCTAGTAAGTGACTGAACACTTGCGTTTATGTACACACTCTCCCAGTCATTCAAGCACACACAGCCTATTTAGTTTAGTTAATTCCATTCCTAATGTTTTATGTTATGTTTGCATTTCTGTATGTATGTATGTACCTTTCTTACTGAGGAAGGGGTTTGTTACTCTGAAAGGTTCTTATACATATTAACAACTTATTAAATTTATTTTAGTTACCACTTCCACTGACTCTACTGTATTTTCTTCTTCTTAACATATCTGTGTATAAGTGAGATCTGAGAATTTAAATAAGTACAGAGCAATGGTGAGAAAAAGTCATGAGTTAAGGATTGAAGTTGAAAGAGTCTGCAATCCTGCCTAGAGAGTATAGGAGGGAATACACGATGAGAGTCTTGTCGATAAATTCTACTCAGGACAGACTGCAAGTCTCATGGGTAAAATTTTTCTCAATATGATTTATGCTTTTTAACAGGAGAGATTGTTTCTATAGGGATGGGAGTTACTTAAATTGAAGGAGTGCAAGAATACTTGCTGATACTATCGAGGCAGTAGGTAGGTCGGGAAACTGCTAGCCTTGGGGAGCTTTCATCCCAAGTCTCCACCCGGGTTTTCACCCATATGCGATGCTAGCTTGGGGAGGGGATACACAGAATAATAGATTAACAGTAGCTGCAAGCAGAGGTGAAAGTGATTCTTGCATAGCTTTTATTGGAACAAGCAGCAGCCTGGAATGCAAGGTTGGGGATTTCAAGAGCTGCTGGGGGGGGGGGTTCCTTGGAATAAGCTGTTGTTTGTTGTTGTTGTTTGGTTTTTAGGAGCATTAGCAACTAAGGCCATATTGCTCCAGGATATGCGGCGGTCATTCCTTAACCTTTCCGCATCCTCCGTATTTGGTGGTGACGGGCTCGAACCCCGGTCTAATCAAGAAGCGTGTGCTACGCACTGCTGCTCCTTCCCACCTGGCTACGGAGGCGCCTTTTGGAATAAGCAAGTACATGGCTGTGTTAGAATTACTAAGAGGGAAAATATAAAAACAGTTGCAGATATACTTGTTTGTATATTAATGCTAGGAGCATTGTAAATAAATTTGGGCTACTGATGAAATCATTTATGTTCTTCGTCTAGTGGACATGGGTGGGTCCACTGTTAAATCCACTGTTGGGTGGCAATGTTGAGCTAGTTTTGTGTGACATAAGCACTGGGAAAACAAAAAGGAGGGCATCAGCATATTATAGGCCTGATGAGTATAATGAACATCTGAATAGACATGTAGAGTGGGCCAGTAATTCAGAATGTCTTACAATGGCGAACTTTAACTTTCCAGATTTTGACCGGACCTTGTGGGTTGGTCCTTCAACACAGTAGCAAGAATTTTGTGGATTTATTGGATGGGTGTTTCCTATGGCAGAATGTTGGAGAGGCAACAACAGAAAGCAGTACTCTTGATCTGATTATCAGCAGTGACCCTTCATGCATTAAGCATCTGCAGGTAAAAGACACACTAGGTGGCAGTGATCACAACGTATTGATGTGGGATTTACTTGAAGATATAAGTACTGTCAAAGGTAAGGAAAGCAGCTTTTGCTTTCATAAAGATGATTAGAGTGATCTCAGACAGTTTATAAATTCTCTGCAGTGAGACCAACTGATAAACTGCAAAGAAAATCAGTAAAGACTTTTTAGTTATGTATAACAGTAGAATGAATAAGTTGAATCACATAGTGCCACTAGATATGGTATGTGTTGATTCTGATTGAACTGATTCTGCTCAGTTCTCTAACAAACTGATTGGGTATTTTGCAGCTACATTCATGCATGAGGAATTTTTTAGGGATGGAGATGCCAGAAGTAAGTCAAATTCTGGTGGGGAGCTGGATGGTTTGTGATAATTGAGAGGAAAGTGGATGCGAAAATTTTTAAGCTAAATGTAAAAAAGGCACCTGGAGTGGATGTGATCTATCCAATTTTATTAAAGGAGGCAGCAAAAGAGGTAAACAAACCTTTAGCCATGATTATGATAGTATCACTGGGTTCAGGGGAGGTCATCATGGACTGGAGATGTGCAAATGACTCCCCAGTTCATGAAGGGGGATGAAAGAGTGACATGAGTAAATTATTGACTTGTTAGCTTGATTCTATTTCAGGAAAAATAATGGGGTCACTGTTTAAAAAATAAATGCAGTTAAAGAATTAATGCTGCAGTCACAAAGGAACTGGATGCAAAATAATTTTGACATTGTATACTTATATTTCAGTAAAGCTTTTTGATACTGTTGTAAGTAAAAGACTACTGTATAAATTGGAGCAGTGTGGCATTAAGGACAAATTTTTGCTATGGGTAAAAGAAGTTGAGTGGGAAAAGACAGAGGGTGGTTATAAATGGGTGCTGCTCTTCTTGAACTAATGTTATTAACAGAATCACCCAGGTTCAGTGCTAGTCCCATTGTTTTCTTTATTTATAAATGATATTGATGAAGGCGTAATCAGGTTTAATATCTAAGTTTACAGATGACACAAAGGTGGCAGGGTAGTTAATCACAGTACCGCGGTAGGCTACTGCATAAAAGATCTACACAAATTAAGCAGTTGGGCTGAGAAGTGGCAGTCAAATTTTAATATTGACAAATGCAAGATACTTCACATGAAGACCAGTAATCCCAGATTAAGATACGAGCTGTGTGGTACCACACTCAGGATAGTGTAGAAGGAAAAAGACTTGGGGGTTGATTGCGCCTTCATATATGAAGTTCTTTGAGCAGTGCACTGAACAGGCTACTGGGACAGCTCGTGCAGTTCTGTTGATATTCAGGAATTTTCCCAGCAGTGAAGAGAGGTAATTATTCCGTTGTAAGGCCACATCTTGAATACAGCATACAGGTCTGGAAGCCTCATTTTAGGAAGGAAGGATGTGGATCTGTTGGAACAGTGTGGAGAAGAGCAACAAGATTTTTGATGGGTGTTCTTAGTGGGAAAGGCTTCAGTTTTTCAAATCGCAGCATTTGGAGACTAGATACCAACAAAGAGATTTGATTGTTGTGTTTAAACCTTGAATGGATTGAATAAGCTCAATGCTGTTGGAATCCTTCGTCTTGCTCAGACTATAACACAAGGGAACATAAATTCAAATTGGGGAAGAGTAGTTACAGGTTAGGGGCTCACATCTGGTGATTATGGGCTTGGCACACCCAGGATCCTGAGCTGGATATCACCATTTTTCTCTTTCTTGGTGATTTCCTTCCCCCCCCCCCTTCAGAGTAACTCAGAAATTTTTTTTTTGCCTGGTGCAGCAAAAGCCTCAAGCTTCCTTGCATCATATGGCTAATAATGATAAAAAAAAAAAAAAAAAAAAAAAAAAAGAAGGTCAGATGTGCAGAAATTTGGCTTCAGCCAGTGGTTAATTGATCATTGGTACACACTCCCATGTGGTGTTTTTGAGGTGGGTAGTTTGAATAGAAAGTTAAAAAGAATACTTGATGAGAATCAACCGAAAGAGCAAGCTGGCTTTAGGACAGGATTCTCAACTATGGATCACCTTCACGTAATATCACAGCTAATGGAGAAAGCAAATGAACATAAAACATCATTATGCCTGGCATTTGTGGATTATGAAAAGGCATTTGACTCCACACAGCATAAGGCAATGTTTCGGGCACTGGAAAGACAAGGCATAGATACCCCATATATTATGATTTTGAAGAAAATATATGAGAGTGCTACCTCCTTTATTAGACTAGACAAAGACAGTAGGAAATATAAATTCAAGAAAGGAGTTCGACAAGGAGACACAATATCTCCGAAGCTGTTTACTGCTGCCTTAGAGAAAGCTTTCAGAAGATTAGACTGGTCGCAGAAAGGAGTCAATGTGAATGGAGAGTACCTAAACCATTTACGATTTGCAGATGACATTGTGGTCATAAGCCACGATCCCAAAGAATTAGAGGAAAATCTTAATCAGTTATGCACAGTTAGTAAGGATTTTGGACTAAAGATGAATATGGCTAAAACAAAAGAATGATGAACAAGTATGCCACAGAAAGGGAAATAATGATTGAAGGAGCAATAATTGAAAAGGTGGAGTCAAGTTATTAGCTGTAATAATGATAAATGGCTGGAAGTCAAGGGAAGAATAAATTTTGGATGGATAGCATTCAGGAAATATAGTCACATACTGAAGTGCAATATCCCAGTTTGTCTGAAACGTAAAATAATGAACCAATGTATACTCCCCACCATGACTTATAGAAGTGAAACTTGGGCACTCACCAAAAGAATGGAAGAGAAGCTGAGAACTACATAGCGAAGAATGGAACGAATTATATTTGGAATCAGACTGTTAGATAAGAAGAGAAACACATGGATTAGGCAGCAAACTCAAGTAAAGGACATTCTTATCAAAACTAAAGAACTAAAATGGACTTGGGCAGGACACATAGCTCAAAGACATGATGACAGATGGACCAAGAAAATAACGGAATGGTACCCAAGAGGAGCTAGAAGAAAACCTGGAATACAATGGCGGAGATGGATAGATGAAATTCATAAGTTTGTGGGTAGAAAATGGATGGCCATTGCACAAAACAGAAGGAACTGGAAATTTGCTGGAGAGGTCTTCATCCTGCAGTGGATTGAAAATGGCTGATGATGATGAGTTTGAATAAATTCAAGGAAGAACTAGATAAACTGTTAGAGGGAATGGATAGGGTGATCTGTCTATGATGGAACTTTGTGGCAAAGCATGTCATTGTCCTTCTGTATAAGACAATGGTGAGATCTCATTTATAATATTGTGAAATGAGAAGTATTGGCTTTTTTATGGCTTATGCTCTATAAACTTGATTTCTTCCCGCATTTACTACTAGTGATAATAATAATAATAACACAAATCGAATTAAAACCAGAAGAAACAAAACTTATTGGAAAATTAGTAGATACACCTGATTATCAGAGAATTCTGACTAAATTAGAAGAGTTGGCAGGTATTTTATTATACAAACTGGAGCAAATTGTGATTCTGCAGAGATCAGTTTTGGGGCCTTCTCCTGTTTCTGATTTTCCATAGCAACATCAGCCCAGGAGAACAGGAGATGCATTCCAAGTTTGCTGATGATTTTGAAGGTTGAAAGTGCAGTTAATGACTAGAAGCAGTCTGTGTTACTTGAAAATAGTTTGGGTCAGTTGCAGATATGATCCAAAAAGTGCAGTTAAAGTTTAATACTTCTATATAATGTTTTTCACCAGAAGGTTAGGTTACGGGAGTTGCTTTCAACTATCAGGGTGGGAGGAGGGTTAATGTTTCAGATGAAAAGCACTTCGGGTAATGGAATCAGATATGAAATTTGTCATATAATGTAGAGAGGCAGCTAGAAAAGCACATAGTGTCCTGTCTGTGATTGATAGCAACTTTGCTAGTTTGGCAAAGCATGTCGTTGTCTTGTCCCACTGTATAAGACAATGGTGAGACCTTATTTATAATATTGTATTATAAATATGATTGATTGAGGTGTGTAAGGCTCTGAAGGGGATGAGTAAAATAAACCAGTGCAGTATATTCGCACTGGTAGAAGAAATAAGAACTGTGAACCACAAATATAAGAGCTTAGGCAGTAACAGTAAGCTGGTCTCATGAATTTTACTTTCATGAGATGCAGCCTCTTTATTATTACTAGCCAATGTAGTAGTAGTTAGTAGTAGTTAGTAGTAGTGGCATGTGATGCAAGAAAGCAAGTGGAGCTTATGCAGCATCAGCCAAAAAAAAAAAAAAAAAAATCACACCATTCCCTCCAAATGCCTGTCCAGTTCCTACTTAAATTTATTCATCCTATCAACTTCCACAACGACAGATGGAAGTTTGTTCCAGCAATTAACCGCTCGCCGACCAAAGGCAAACTTCTGCACATCCACTCCACATCCGTCCTGTCCCAACTTGAATTTATGTTCCCCCCAGGTTCGCAATCTGAACAAGTGGAAGGATCCCATCAGAATTCAGCATGCTCAACCCATCCAAGGCCCTACACACCTCAACCAGACCACCCCGCAGGCGCCCAGCCTCCAGCCACTGCAACCTGCAGAACCCCAGCCTCTCTTGGTAAGAGGATCCCTTCATTCCCCTCACCAGCCCCGTTGCCCTTCCCTGTACACACTCAAGCAAATCAACATCCCTCCCAAAATGAGGCCTCCAGACCCGCACGCAGTATTCAAAGCGCTGCCTGACCATTGCCTTACACAGAGGGACAATCACCTCCCCCTCCCTGCTAGCAAAACTGTTATATATCATTGACAAAACCCCATGACCTGTCCTGGCAGCCTGTCTGCATTGCTCAGAAAACTTCATATCTGACTGCACAATTACTCCCAGGTCTTTTTCATTTTCTACCACCTTAAGTGTAGTACCACACAGTTGGTACTTTTTCTCTCGGGTTACTTCTACCCATATGCAGTGCTTTGCATTTGTCAAGGTTAAACTTCAGTTGCCACTTCTTAGCCCATCTGCCCAAATTATCTAGATCCTGTTGCAGTAGCACACTGCCATTACTTTCATTAACAACCCTGCCAACCTTTGTATCATCTGCAAACTTCGACACTAAGCCTGATATACCTTCATCAAGAGAGAGTCAAAAGGGTGCAAGGAAGCCTGAGGCTTATGCTGCACCAGCCAAAAAATATTTCCGAGTTATCCTGAGAGAGAGAAAGAGAGTCAGAAGTAGAAGAGAATCACATCAAGAAAGAGAAGAATGGTGATATCCATTCTTCTCTTTTTTGGTGGATATCCACTCAGGACCCTGGGTGTGCTAAGTCCCTACTCACCAGATGTGAGATGTGAGCCCCTGCTTCTGTACAAGGTGTGGCTATTAAATAGCGAGACTGTTGTAATGAAATAAATATAATGTAATATTTTATACTTTACACGTAATCCCATTCAAAATAATTGCTTTGGGCCTGCACACACTGTTCCATATGTTTTTCCAAGCACAGAAACATTTCTGGAAGTCATCTTCTGTAAACTCTTTTAACATTTTGTAGTTTTTTCCTGAATGTCTTCAATGAACTGAAAATGGATTCCCTTAAGTATACTTTATAGCTTAGGGAAGAGAAGAAAGCCACAAGGGTTAGGTCTGTCAAATGGGGTGCATGTTCACACAGAGGGACTTGTGTTTTTGGCCAGAAGCTGATGAACAGAGAGTGTGTTGTGTGCTTGAGCATTGTCTTGATGCATCCAACCATCCTTCCACACTTCCAGGTCTCTTCCTTTGAATTTTTTCATGCAGCCTTGTCAGAACTTCAGTGTAGTATGTTTGATTGGTAGTCTGCATTGGTCAGATATATTCAGCAATAATAATTCCTTTAATATTGAAGAAAACAAAAAGCATGGTTTTCATTTTTGATTTTGACTTTCTTGCCTTTTTTTGGTCCAGGGGATTGTTTTGTTTTCCATCGAATTGATTGTCTTTTAGTTTTGGAATTGAACTGGAACTGCCAACTTAAATTGCAAGTAATTACAGTACTTTGATAGTCTGAATCTTCTTCGTTTTTTTTCAAAGCCTCTTCACAAACTTGGAGACTTCTCATTCTCTGATCTTCATTCAAAATTATTGGCACTATCTTGGTACACACTTTTCTCATGCTTAAGTTAAAATTTGTCTGTTTCTTTGTCCATATTGAGTTCTGATGCAACCATTCTAATGCTTAAATGATGATTGCTTCTAATCAGTGTCCTTAACCGGTGTCCACATTTTCATCAATTTTCATGGATACCAGATGGCTTGGTCATTCATCTTCCACATTCTCTCTTCCTTCTAAAAAATCTTTTATGCCATTCAAACACATGAGCTTCTGACATAGTATTTTCTCCATAAACATGATGTAACAACTCATAACTTTAAGTTGGTATTTTCTTTATTTTCTACTCACAAAAAAAACAAACAAACCAAATGTTTGTCTAGTTCTGCCTTGAATCTATTTAAGCTATCAACTTCTACAACAGATGGAAGTTTGTTCCAGCAATCAACTGCCCGCTGGCTAAAGGCAAACTTCCACACAGCTATCCTACAACTGTCTTTCCTCAATTTGAATTATACCCTCTCAGGCGATTATTCTGAGCAAGAAGAAGAATCCCATCAGCACTGACCATGCTCAAACCGTTCAAGGCCTTATACACCTCAATCAGATCACCTTGCAGGTGCCTAGTCTCCAGACACTGTAATTTGCAAAAATTAAGCCTTTCTTCATAAGAGCAACCCTTTGTTCCCTTCACTAAGCTTGTTGCCCTTCTCTGTACTCGTTCCAGCAGCTCTACTTCCTTCTAAAAATGAGGTGTCCAGACCTGTATACAGTACTCAAGGTGTGGCCTGACCATTGTCTTATAGAAGGGGATAATCACCTCCTTATCCCTGTTAGAAAAATTCATGTATATCATTGACAAGGCACCATGAGCTACTCTTGCAGACCATCTACACTGCTCAGAAAACTTCATATCTGACTGCACAATTACCCCCAGGTCCTTTTCATTCTCTACCACCATCAGTGTATTAGTACCACAAAGTTGATACGTTACTCTGGGGTTACTGCTTCCCATATGCAGTACTTTACATTTGTCAATGTTAAACTTCAGTTGCCACATCTCAGCCCATCTGCTCAACTTTTCTAGATCCTGTTGCAGTAGCATACTGTCATTAGTGCCATTAACAACCCTGCTAACCTTTGTATCATCTGCAAACTTATACATTAAGCCTGATATAGCATCATCAATATCATTAATAAATACAGAAACCCTGGAGGACTCCACGAAGAGCAGTGTCCATTGATTACCACTCTCTGTCTTCTCCCACTCAACCATCCCTTTATCCATAGCAGCAATTTGCCTCCAATGCCGTTGCTCAATTCTATTTTCTGTCAATTTTCCAGCAAACTGCAAAAACACAAGGTATTGAAAATTTGTCTCACTGCAAAGTGAATGAATTGGCAGAAAACCAGGGTCAACTGCTATGCCTTTGTTTCACAGTTGATGCTTGGTGTGTGGTGGCTGCATGCAGTTTTGTATAGTTTAATAGCCACACCTCACAAATTATTCAAATAAATTACCTATTAAGATGACAGTTAGAGAGTTAAAAGTTCCAAATGGAATTGGATAGTTGTTTTTTGTTGATAGGTAAAGTATAAAAGATTTTTTTAAGGCTGTTTCCTGCCATCATTTAGCCTAGTGGTTCTCAACTTTTTTTTATGCCAATGTCCCCCCCCCCCATCCCACTCACCCTTTAGCCAGTATTGTTTTTTAACATCTTCAATGAAATTAGTTTTTCATATATAAAAATGGTGTATACAAATTTGAGGTGATAAGATATCCATGTTCATTTAAATTAATCACTCTTGAACCATATGGAATAATAGTGTTGTGTTGTTAGTTGTCTGATTGCACCGTGGATTTATTTAGGCAACTGCTGCTGTAACCATACAAGGGAAAAGAAGAAAAAAAATGAATTAATAAATCAACCAAAATAATTAAGTAATTAAATATGGAAAGCCTACCTCCATGCCAGAAAAGGCCTCTCAGCCTTCTGTGAGATAAGCATGATACTGTTGCTTATGTTATGCAAGAAAATTATGCAAACCCATCCCCAAATAGAAAAGCAAACTCCCAAATAAGACATTAATTAACTGAAATCAAAAAATATTCTCACAGAAGGCTGAGGGACCTTTCATGCAGTGAAGGTAGGCTTTTGGTATTTAGCCATTCTGATGCAAATATCCCTATTTGCATCAAAATGGCTAATATCCCTATTAAATATCCCTATTAAACTACATATTTCACATTCCTTTTCGTTCCACATGATGCTAGCAATAATTAATAAGTGAAATGGTAGTATCTGACTGAAAATAAGTTGAAATAATCTTTGCCAAGCTATAGAACACATGCAAACATAGTACACTAATTTTCATTGATTCTGATATTCAGATTCCTCACTTAAAATGTGCTCAAATTTGTAATCAAAATACTAATGATCATCATAACATTTCAGAAAGCTTCTTAAAAAAAAGATGCCTGCATTCCACTTCAAGGAATCACATTAGTTTCCAGCTTCTGTAACTGCTTTATTGAAGCTGATGTACCAGCAGTTAACAGTGGGTCATGCATTTCTGATGACAGCATTCAGGCTTGATTCACTTGCACTCATGTCTACTTGTGTATACTTATATTAACATGTGTATGCTTGCATCCGTGTGCATTACCCTAGGACTAGAGTCAACCCTTGAGACGTTTCCCAACTAGAACACTTTGAATTTAATTTTCAAATATCCATTTTAAAAATTAAAATGGATTTTTTTCTGATATTTCAGCCAGAATGTTATTAAAAGTTGATTTAGAAGGTTGAAGTAGTAATAAATACTTTTTAGCAATTTCTGAATAAAGTGAAATTTTGACCATTGGCTGTTGGTCAGGATTAACTAAAACCAATGAGAGACATGGTTGATTATGTTGGCTAATTTGCTAACCACATAGAAAATAGAAAATATTCCGTAGTTAACCCAGGTGACTTTAAGTATAGTAAGAACGTTATCTTGTGTGAGGTTTTGATAGGAAGCCGACAGTCATGTTTTTAATTGCTAACATAACTTTGTTATATTTTCAATAGTCTGGCAACTGAGAAATTGAAAATGAAAACCAGAATTCACAAAAAAAACCTTAATTAGTGCCATCATTTTTCATTATCATCTTGCAATGATGCTATAAAATTTTAATTTCATATTTATTTATTTATTTAAATTAAGAAATAAATAGGGTGTGTGAGAAGTGAAGATTTGGCTAGGTGGCAAGTAAGTTCTCATTGTATCCCCACCCCTATGTAGCTTATTGCTGGAGTTGTTTTATTCTTCCGAACAATATTATCTTTTGTTATTAGGGTTATTTATTTGTACATCCCTTCAATGTTGATATATTTCAAAGTGGTTTATTTTCTTGAACTTCCCATCAGTCACGAAAAGCACTTTGACACTTTGACCATATGTGTGTACATTTGAAAAATCAGCAAAAAATAATTCATGTTCACTTTTTTTTGATGCCACCTTTATTTTCAGTCTTTTGAATATAACTTTTGAAAGTATTTTTTATATTAAAAATATATATTTTAAATTAATTCTTGAAATAAAACTCTTTAGCGAAATTCAAATTGCACTCCAACACACATGTAATTGGATGCCAGCCTATCACTAACAGGCATGGCTCTGCATGAAACGTGAAGTGTATGCATCAGCAGTTTGATTCCAGATGATGCTTCCATGTCATGAAGTCAGAGAGCGTTACCAATTATAGGAAAGTGCGTGTCTGTAAGGCGCCTCCGTAGCCAGGTGGGAAGGAGCACCAGTGTGTAGCACACGCTTCTTGATTAGACCGGGGTTCGAGCCCGTCACCACCAAATACGGAGGATGCGGAAAGGTCAGGGAATGACCACCGCACATCCCCGGAGCAATATGGCCGTAGTTGCTAATGCTCCTAAAAACCAAAATAACAACAACAACAACAACAGCATGTCTGTAAAGCTAGCTTGTTGTCAGTAATTGTATGTGGAAAATGCCACTCAACATGTGCATATAATTAGGTTTAACTTAATTCCTGAATTTTTTCTAATTTCACAATAATTAACATAGATTTTTGGCATTTTTCTTGGAGAAAAAAATTTAAATTTTTAAAAACAGCTGTTAGGAATTTAATCTGTGTTCATGGAGTAGATGAAGAGTATGAATTTCTAATATTGTCTGATGTCTCATTGACACCATGTGACAGGTTTTGGGTTAATGTTACATTATCCAAAAAAAAAAAAACATAAAAGGCTTATTCCATTTTTTTTTGGTGTTGCATAATTTTTGGCTTATTTTTTAACATGTTTTCATAAAAAATGCTCTTTGTACCTCATAATTCTTATTTTGGTCTTTCTTCTTGAAGGACACACAACCTAGTTTTGTTAAGGGAAAATCTTGTTTAACTAAACTAGTAAACTATTTTGACTTAGTTACTCATGAATTGAATGTAGGGAACAATTTTGTCATAGTTATTCGGATTTTAGCAAAGCATTTGACTCAGTCTCTCATGAGAGGTTACTGTATAAGCTGGAACATGTTGGGATTACTGGAAAGATTCTAAGATGGATTGCTGGTGGTTGCAGGGCAGAAGGCAGAGGATTGTGATTGATGGATGTTCTTTAGATTGGTGTAACATTAGATGTGTGGTCCCCAAGGATCAGTTCTTGGACAACTGTTGGTTCTGATTTTCATAAACAACATTGATGAAGGGATAGAAGACATGATGTCAAAATTTGCAGACAATGTAAAGATTGGTTCACACTAGTATTAGTATTGCAAGAAAGCCATAGGCTTTTGCTGCATCAGAAAAAAAAAAAAAAAAAAAAAAAGGTAGATAAGAAAATACATATTATGCACTTTCTCCTCATGCAAGTGACTATCCAGTTGACCTTTTAAAGTCTTTAAGCTGTCAGCCACAACTACCTGTGGAAGCAACTTGTTCTAGTAACCTATGACTCACTGCTTAAAAGAAAACTTCCTACAATCTGGTCTAAACCTCTTCACTGTAATTTGAATTTATGGCCACTAGTTCTGTAATTCTTTATAACAGTGAGAATTCCATCTTCATTCGTTTTACTAATCCCTTTCAGAGCCTTATAAATCTTGATCAGGTTCTCTCTAAGGTGCCTGGTTTCCAAGCTCTGTAGTCCCCATAATCAGTCTTTCCTCCTGCAGTCACCCTTTTGCTGATCTCAACATGAGAGTTGCCTGTCTTTGGACCCTTTCAAGAAGCTCAATATCTTTTTTAGATGAAGTTTCCATACTTGAACACAGCATTCCAAATGCGGTCCCACAACTGCCCCATACTGTGGGATTACAACCTCCCTATCTCTACAGGATTATGTTCATAAAATTATTGATAGGACACCATGGGGCGTCCTGGCTACCTATTTCTTTATATCTGTCGGTATCATAACTCCCAGATCCCTTTCTTCCTCTACTGTTTTTAATTCAATCCCACCAACTGTATAATTTAGTAAGACGTTGCATTTTGCTGCATTAAAACTTAGCTGCCACTTTTCTGACCATTCTTGGGGCCTGTTCAAAGAATTCTAAAGGAGCATTGCTTTGTACTGATAATTAAACACTGCCAATCTTTACATTGTCTGCAAATTTTGACATCCTGTCTTCTATCCCTTCGTCGATATCGTTTATGAAAATCAGAAACAACAGTTGTCCAAGAACTGATCCTTGGGGACCACACATCTAACGTTACACCCATCTAAAGAACATCCATTAATCACAACATTAGATGTGTTGTCCCCAAGGATCAGTTCTTGGAAAACTGTTTTCTGATTTTCATAAACAACATTGACGAAGGGATAGAAGACAGGATGTCAAAATTTGCAGACAATGTAAAGATTGGTAGAGTGTTTAATTATCAATATCCTTTCTTTCTTTCTCATACATGATTAGTAATTCATGCTTGACTCTTTTTTTTTATCTTGTGAATTTTCGTTTCTTAAATGGGCCAGTCATAAAGCCTAGTTTTCTGTATTCTGTTTTTTGTCATCGTTTTTTCTGAATCTTGTACATACACCTATTCATTTCTAGATAGGTGTATGTACCCCTATTATTGTGACATTGAAAGTGTCCTTACTTGGTGCATCGGGAAATGATTATAAGTGAATGTGATCATCATGATATGTGAATGATTGTTATCTGGAATTCTGTTGGATTTCTAAATGGACCTCATTGGTTCAATTTAATTAATGATTTATCAGAAGTACAACTATGTTATTAATCATCTCTCATTGGATCCTAATCATTGGATTATATGTGCTAGTTATCAAAATGGTTGTGTGACACTTCTTGTTGTCTTGTGGCTGATTTTGTCTATTTTATGAATTGTTTTAATTTTACTTCATGCTGAGTTTTATTTTTCTTATTAATCTCATTTATAATCTCATTTTTTAATGAGATTTGTTAATCTCATTTTTTGACAACAAATGAGATTAATAATAAAGTATTGTATAGCTATAATGTAATAGCATCACTTCATACATAGCTGTATTAAATAAAGCAGAGTTTGCAGATGTGTAGCAGTGTATTTTTGCAAAGTCTGCTTTATTTTTATAGCTACATCCTAAATGATACTATTATGTGTAAACTATGATGTTTCCACACAATAGTTTCCACACTATGATGTTTGAAATCAATAGTTTTAAATTTTTTCTGGCTTGAAGCTTTATGCTTTAAATTTCATACTGAATTAATTATAATTATATATGAGATTTTAACTTATATGCAATAATAAAAAAAAGTAAATTTGTTGTTTAATATTATTGAATTGACATTACAGTAGACTCTCTGTTATTAAGGGAGGGGAGTTATTTGGATAGCATATTAACCAGTGAATACTCACAAAGGTCTAAGTCACTCTAAGTTAAATAATAAAAAGTTAAATAACAAATGTTTGCTTACATTTTGTGTGTTTGTGCCCCTGAATTTCTGAGAAAACCAGAAAACTTCCTTGGCTTCCTGTCTACTACAAGGACCAGTACGAAAGTAATGCCTCCTAATTTTTGCTTTCAAATATGGCACCGTATATCATTTTGCATGTCACTAGAGGTCTCTAGTTTCACCATACTGAGTGGCGGTGTGATTGGTCTCGTGAGTGCAGCACACGAATAGTTCAAAATGGTGGATGTTACAGATATACGCATCAAGCAAACAGTGGTGATTGAATTTCTTACCAAGGAAGAAGTGACGCCTGTCAAGGTCCGTACGTGTCTCTGAAATGTTTATGGGGACAATATTGTAGATGTGAGTGCAGTTAGATGTTGGGTAAGATACTTTAAGAGTGGGGAAAGTGACATTGTTGACAAGCCCCGAAGCAGCCAGCCATAATGTCAATGACAACAGACAACAAGAGCCGGATTGATGCGCTGATCAAAGAGGACCACCACATCACAACACGCAAATTGTGCAATGCATTAGGTATAGGGAAACCTGCTGTGATAACTATCATGAAGGAACTAGGCTACAACAAGGTTTGCACCTGGTTGGTCTCAAAAATGCTGACACACGAGCACAAAGAAGCTCGGAAAGTTATCTCTACAGAACTTCTCTAGCACTACAAGAGTGAAGGAGAGGTTTTTCTTTCACACATAGTCACAGGTGATGAAAGCTGGGTTCACCATTATGACTTTGAAATGGAGAGACGTTCGATAGAGTGGCACCATCAAAATTCACCGTGCAAGAAGAAATTCAAAAAGCAGCCTTCTCTCGGTAAAGTCACGGCGGCAGTGTTTTGAGACAAAGATGGTGTCTTGCTCATGGACTTCTTGGGGTGTGGCACCCCAATCAACTGAGATCGATATGTGGAAACATTGAAAAAGTTGGAAACCCACATCCATAGAGTTTGACCAGACAAAAACCTTAATGAGGTTCTTCTCTATGACAATACACAACTCCACACTAGTCTATGCACAATGGAGGCCATTGCAAAATTGGGGTGCACTGTTCTTCCTCACCCCCTCTCATAGCCCGGACTTTGCACCTTTTGACTATCACCCCTTCGGCCCGCTGAAGGATTTAGCTTAATTCCCAGCATTTACTCCTACAGGATTCGATAATACAACTCATGATATCAACTTAAGTGATTTGTGAAAATACAATATGTGATAGAAAAAAACTAATACCATTTCTGAAATCAGCATAAAAAAAAACTCAGTTAAAAACAGCTATTAGTTTACACTCTGTGGAATCCACCTTTTGACTATCACCTCTTCGGCCGCTGAAGGATACACTCTGTGGGATCTATTTTGGGAACGACAGCCAGCTCAAGCAGTGTTGGCAAAGCCATCCAGAGCAGGAGTAAGAAGTTCTACAGTATTGGAAGCAGCATCTGACTCAGAGATGGGGGAAGTGCATAGAAAATTATGGTGATTTTGTGGAAAAATAATGGTGTGTTTATTAGTGGTAGAGGATTAATTGATGTAAAAGGCATAGTGGTAGGAATTAAATTTTCTGAATTAAAAAATAGGAGCATTACTTTTATACCACTCCTCGTAGCTTACTTTTATCATATTTCAGTAAACTTTGTTTTAGTATTTTATGTTAATTTTAACATACTTCTTAGAGTTTTTTTTAATTTTCATTCATGTGCATTCAAATGTTAAAATGAAAAATGGTTGTTCTTTCTATTGAACAAAAACTTGAGCTCATCAATAAACATATAAAGGTGCTTTATATTATGAGTTTTTCTTTTGTTTTGTGGATTACATCCCCTCTTCTTAGTTTTTGATTGATGTTTATAAATTAATAGCTGTTTTTAACTGAGCTTTTTTTTTATGCTGATTTCAGAAATGGTATTAGTTATTGAATATATTAAGTTATTGAATATATAGTTATTGAATATATTAAGTTAAGAGTAAAGCTGGGAATTTGTAAGCTAAATTTTCACATATTCACAACACTGCCTTTCATTTGTTTTTTTTTTGATCTGGTGAGCTCCATGCAGCAGTGTTTATCAGTGAAAGCTCAGTTTATTTTTGAGGTTATGTTAAACGTGTGTTGAAAAGTGAGTAAAATGTCCTCACACAAGTGTTTGAACAATTTAAACTTATTTTTTATATTTATGGATGTTATGTGGTCCTCAAGAAAAGAAATGATATTACAAAATTTGTAAAAATTGTGTATTGTGATTATTTTGGAGTGAAACTCGGTGATCAAAATAAAAGTGGGTTCCATATAAAGTTTTCCGAATATGTGTTGAAGCATTGAGATTGTGGAAGAACGGTAAAAAGAAGGCTATGCCATTTGCAATTCCCACGATTTGGTGGGAGTCTACAAACTACTGTGATGACTGTTACATTTGCTTAGTTAATGTAGAGTGATACAATACAATGAGTAAGAATGGCATTGTATCCCAATATTCCATCCGTCATTAGACCAGTCCCACAGGGATATAACCTGCTGATTCCATGCCCTCCACTTATATTGGAGAATGTAGCAGCAGACAGTGTTGAAAGTGAAGCTTCTGAATATGAAACTGAAGTCTGTACGCCTGGAGAATTGAGTCCAGCCCTCATCTGTTTCCACAGCATGAACTCAAATGATTTGGTAAGATTTAAATTTACCAAGAGAATTTGCAGAACTCCTTGGTTCTAGACTTAAGTTGAAAAATCTTATAGCACTTGGTACTTTTTCTCTTGGTACAGACACAAAGAATGAGAACTAGTCCCTTTTTTCTGAGGACAATTCTATGGTTTTTTGCAGTAATATAAATGACTTAATGAACTATTTAGGAATTAGTTACAATCCTACACAGTGGAGACTTTTTATTGATTCATCAAAGAGGAGCCTCAAAAGTGTGTTGCTCCACAATGGAAATAAATTTTGGTTAATTACAGTAGCTCACTCTGTGCATTTGAAAGAAACATATAAGAACTTGAGTAAGTTGTTGATAAATATTAAGTATTGAAGATCATGGTTGGTTGGTCGGTCGGTTTGTTGCTGACTTTAAAGTGATAGGCATGTAACTTGGACAGCAATCTGGCTACACAAAAATGGCTTGCTTTTTGAGTGAGTGGGATAGTCGTGTAAGCAGTAAGCATTGGGATGTCAAGATCTGGCCAAAGAGGGACACTTTGTTGCCTGGATCAAAGAACATAGTTCATAAACAGTGGTAGACCCCAAAACTGACTTCCTTCCATCCTTGCACATCAAACTGGGTTTGATGAAACAGTTTGTGAAAGCTTTGCCTCAGGGAGTTGCCTGCTTCAACTACCTTTGTACTAAATTCCCATTGATAACCCAAGAGAAGCTAAAACATGGTATTTTTGTCGGACCCTGAAATTCACAAAATGTTGAGGGACTGAGATTTTGAGGGAACTCAAAATGAAACAGACATGGATTAAGGAACAACAAGGATCCAAAATACAAGAATATAGTTGACAATATATTGGAAAACTTCAAGTAGCTGGGCTGCAACATGAATCTCAAGGCACATTTTTTACTCTCCCACGTCGACTTCATTAGCATTAGTAGAGGCATTTGATGCAAGAAAGCAAGCTTATGCAGCATCAGCCAAAAAAAAAAAAAAATAAATAAATAAAAAATAACCACTTCCACTTAACCCCTCTGTTTGTTCGAAATACCTGTCCAGCTGAGCCTTAAACTTATTTAGGCTATCAACTTCCACGACAAGGGATGGAAGTCTGTTCCACCAACCAACCACCCGCTGGCTAAAGGCAACCAACCACCCGCTGGCTAAAGGCAAATTTCCGCACGTCTATCCTACATCTGTCTTTCCTCAATTTGAATTTATGCCCTCTGGTGATTATTCTGAGCAAGAGGAAGAATCCCATCAGCATTGAGCATGCTCAAACCATTCAAGGCTTTATACACCTCTATCAGATCACCTCGCTGGTGCCTAGTCTCCAGACACTGTAATTTGCAAACCTTAAGCATTTTTTCATAAGAGCACCCCTTTGTTCCATTCACTAATCTTGTTGCCCTTCCTCTGTACTCGTTCCAGCAGCTCTACATCCTTCTTGAAATGAGGCCTCCAGGCCTGTATACAGTACTCTAGGTGTGGCCTGACCATTGCCTTATACAATGGAATAATCACCTCCTTATCCCTGCTAGAAAAATTCCTATATATCATTGACAATACACCATGAGCTACTCTTGCAACCCGTCTGCACTGCTCAGAGAACTTAATATCTGCCTGCACAACCACCCCCAGGTCCTTTTCATTCTCTACCACGGTCACTGTGATACCACAGAGTTGATATGTTACTCTGGGATTACTGCTTCCCATATGTAGTACTTTACATTTGTCAATGTTAAACTTCATTTGCCACCTCTCAGCCCATGCTCAACCTTTCCAGATCCTGTTGCAAACTACTTCCTAGAAAATTTAGGAAGTGTTAGTGAAGAAAGGATAAGAGGTTTTACCAGGACATTAAATACATGGAGATGAAGTACCAGGGGAGTTAGAATGTCAACATGATGGCTGACTATTGCTGGATGCTGAAGAGAGAGACTGAAGTAGAAGGATCTACAAGAAAATCAAAGCAATCAAAATTTGACCCATCATAGATCAGTTTTTAAAATGAGCTGTGAGTGGTTAGTGGACTTTTTACCTCATTGTCTTTTTTAATAGTTTTTAACATGTATTTAAATATAAAAGTCTGGTAAAAGTAGAATTTTGTTATAATTTCAGTGCACAAATTCTGCCAAAATTAATAAAAATTTTGAAAAATCAAATAATTTTCTTTCATGATATTTAAGAAACCTGACATGATGGAAACAAATATTATTTTTGAAATCAGTATTAGAAAATCATTCAGAAATGCCCTTTTCTGAACAGATATCAGTGAATTTTTTCAAAGTGCAGAGTAGTGTTAACTAGAGGTTTCCATTAGCTATCATTTTTTGGTCATTTCTGGTAATTTTTTCCCTACTACCGCAGGTAATCAGGAGTCTACTGTATTAATTATTAATTTTCTTTTAGGTTTTATATTAACTATTGATTTTTTTAATTATCACATATAACATCCTTTTAATTATAATAGGATTTCTTCTGGGGCTTATTTGTGCCAACTTTAGTGATAGTTGGGGTGCACAGTGGCCTACTTCTGAGATGACTTCAAGGTATTTAGTTTTCACCCATTATTTTGAAATTAAATTCTCTTAAAAAATGGAAAAATTACTTTTTTGATATATAAACCAACAATTATCATGCAAATCTGTCTGTACTCTTACTGATTTATTTTACAAACTGCATTCCACAAGGAAATTACAACAATGGTGGAAAAACAAAGTTCTCTTTACATGAAAATTATTATAAAATATTCCATCTGTATTAACCATCTGTCTTGTTTGTCCATCCATAGTCATTACTTTCTTGGAAAGCTTGTATTTTAAGTAATCTATCTTATTTACAGATCTGCCATTATTTCTTCCTTTCTTTTTATAAGCCTTTCCTCTCACATTTGTTTCCAAATGATAATTCTCAATATTTCAGTACTATGTTTTCCATGCCAGCAAAGCTAACTTTTGTGATTGTTAGGTATTTTTATTAAATATTATCTATTTTTCCTCCCTTCTAGTATTCCATTATACCTTTCAGCGGTTATCTGCATTTTAGAGATGTTAATGTGAGATATAAATGCATCTCCATTCTTTACAGATGGAATCCATTGCACATAAAATTATTTCTTATTTAATTTTGTTTGAATGTGTGGCAGATATTCAAGAATATTCTGGTTGATTTTGGCATCAACCAGAATATTCTTGTCAAAATGGAAATTGTAGTTTAGTGTCATCAGCAGAAACTGTGGATAAGATGCCTACTGAGGGGAAGAAAATCATTAACTATATGGAAAGTTTCATGAGAGGTGGTAAGAGTTTGTGGCTGACAGATTTACTGTCCTATTATGATTACCTCACAAGGATTGAAATAATCATAATAGGACAGTAATTCAAAGGAAAGGGTTTATTTTCCCCTTCTCCTGTAGAAATAAGCTGGATATGAACAAATTTTTTATGTAGAAAGAAAATACCACTTGCATAAGTGTGTTAAATGTCAACAAAAATAAAATGTTAGCTCTGGAGCATGACTGGAAAAATGCCGTCAGGACCCTGTCCTATCCTTTCTTGGAATTTGCTGTTTAGGATTTTTATAATTCATTCCTGTCATGAAATTAGGGAGGCATTTACAAAGCTAATAAGTGAGAATTATCTTTAGATGAAGATGTAGAACATATTAGGATGTAAAAA
The DNA here is from genome assembly GCF_048544385.1 of Mastigoproctus giganteus. Lineage (NCBI taxonomy): Eukaryota > Metazoa > Arthropoda > Arachnida > Uropygi > Thelyphonidae > Mastigoproctus > Mastigoproctus giganteus. Next base: position 91,595,486 of record NC_143579.1, read on the forward strand.
AAAAAAGATGTTAGTAATGGACAGACTTGCAGCCAATGTCTTTGGCAATAGACCAGAAAGTTTTTAGCTACCATAGCCATATAAAATTATTAGGTAACTACAAGGTTCATAGTCACTTCAATTTATTTAGCAATTCTATATGGTTCTGAAATTTGGGCCTTAGCAGCTACCTAAATAGATCACTGACAAACCACATTAAACATGGGATTACTACTACTGAAATGGCAGCTGTCTTGCCTATTAGAAGAGTCCTATTTCATTTATGAAAGAATAACCTTCATGGCAAAAATGCAAATAGGGTCTATCTTCAAACCTAATATCTGAGATTGTGTTCCTGGAGGATCCCATCCTCAGCTTAGATCCTCTGCATTGCTTATCACTCACACAAATAGACATTCTCTCTGATACATTCCTTCTTATCCAAATGCTCAACATCCTCAGTAAAATCGATGCAAGTTTGTGAAAGAGAAAAATACAGGAAAGCACATTCTCGTTAACACAGAAATCCCTTCCCCTTAATCAACTTTGCAGAGATCACATCACAAACCTTGGGATTGCTTGCTACACCCTTTTGCTTTGAGTGGTGAAATATTTGTGGATCCATAATGCATATGATGCACTTGCATCTGCTACTACTGCTTGACATTTACTTCTGATGCCTTTGGCTGGTAGAGACAATGGCATATGCCAAATCTTTTGCTGTTGCTAAAGACTTTGCATAACTTCTTCACTTACTAGACGTCATTAAATCTTAGCTGCACACCAAACACTCTTGATCATTTCCTCACTGTTAGTTATCTTCTCAGCCTCCCAACTTGGTGGTTTTCTTCTTCAGTGAACTTCTATTCTGTGGCCATTCTCAACCTCAATGTTGTTTGTCATTATGATGATGCCAAATGAAGTGGTTTGTGTTATTTATTTTCCCTTTTTTTTTTTCACTCTAAACTCTTATCCTGTATGTATACCATGCTTCTTTTTTTTTTTTGAAAATGTGCCAAGGCTGTTTAAAGTGAAAATAACACTGAACAACAAATTTTGGGTCATATCTTGTTACTGGCATGAAAGTAAGTTTACCTTATAAATTTTGGGGTGCTAAACATGGAAATAGTGCTTGAAATGGCAGATTGGCTCTTGTTTTCAAAAAAAGGAGTTTTTTAATATTTATACAAGGTATTTTTTATTTATATGGCAGTAAGAGATGTAGCTACGAACATACCTGCATCAAACATGGGACCTTTCACCTTTTGCTTGTATTCGTCTTCGGGAGTGTCCCCTTTCACCTTTCGCTTGTATTCGTCTTCAGGAGTGTCCCCTTTCACCTTTCGCTTATATTCGGCTTTGGAAGTAACCCTTTTCACCATCCAACAATAATTGGCTAACATGACAGCACTCCATTTGCTTTTGTATCTTTGTTCCATTACTGCAATGTCTTAATGGAAGCGCCCACCATGTTCATTGCTGATGGCACCACAGTTTGGCAGGAAGAAATTCAGGTGTGAGTGCAAGAAAGGCATATTTAATGACATGTTGCATCCCAGTTTTTTGTAAGAAGTAAGAGTGTAGTGTGTTTAGTGTCAAATGGCACCAGGGGTTCCCCCCATCTCCGCGTTGCTTTCGTTGTAGGTGTACCAGTTCACTGGAAAGGCCGAAGATTTAAGTGTGTGGATTTTGTATATGTGTACTACACAGTGTCTAAACGGCCATTTTTCCTCTGGCCGTTTAGACGCTGGACCACTGCTGAGGCCCAACGTTGCCCAAACTCAATCCCGTGGAGGCAGACCAGGGGTACCCAGTAGTTTCATTATTTTACTCTGGCAGGTCCTGTCACCTAATTTCCTGAGATTTCAGAGGCTAGGACCTTTAAAAAAAAAATGTTTACTTTGATTGTGTCGTGGGGATTTCGCGACAGAATTGAAAGCCCAAAAATATTGTGGACCAAAGTAATTTCGAAATTTATTAAATATAGATAGTGTGGGGCATTCGCTTGAGTGCAGGTAGAGTAGGGGGGGATTTAAAGGCTGGGGAAAGATAGACAGAAGTATGGAGTCAATACAGAAGGAGACTCCGGCATTCAGTGGGGTATGCCCATGCCCCACCAGAAGTGAAAATGGGAGTGGTGAGGAGGGGAGGAGACAGAAGGATCATAACCTCTCCCCCTGCCAGGCAGGACGTAAAAGAGAAACTAGGCGAGGGTGCCCGGTTTTGTTGCCAATATGGCACATGTCAGCAAGCTGCTAGTGTCTCCAAGTCCAGTAGTGGAGTCAGACATGGGAAGTGGGTTCCATCTGGGTCTAGTAGTCACACCTAAGTGCCTTCCAGTTTGGTTGGGTTGTGTGGTAGGCCTGTCTTGTTATGTGTTGGATTCATCCCATTCTCATGGATTTGCAGGGCAGGAAGACTTAACTTGTCCTACGTTTGTGAGCCATTTCTTTTGTCTTGTCAGTTCATGATTGCAATCAAGGTTCTTCTTCTGGCGAAGATTTCCTGAACGAAGGTGGTGAGGGCCACTCCTGAGTCCAGAAGGTGGTGTTCCTGATCTTTTGTGATGTAAATCACTCTCGTTATCAGTATTCCTTGCAGGTTATCATACTGTGTATACTGATGCGTAAGATGTGTCCAAGTTTCTCTTTCCCTGCAGCAACAAAGCAAGTTTTCACGTATTCCAAGGGTAGTAAGTTTATCTTGAAAGAGACCATGCCCCAATGAGCAAAAAAATACAGGAAGGAAGGCAGAAAATAAATTTGGTAGAATAACTCAAGAATATTTTATGCCAAAAACGTTGAAAAAAGAAAAGGGAGATTCCTGGAATCTCCCTTTTAGGAAGCTTGGCAAAAGATACAAGAAAGTAAGCTTAAAAAAAAAAAATTTCCCATATTACCTGTCCATCCTCTCTAATGTCTAGTTCTTCCTTGAATTTATTCAAACTATTCACCTCCACAACACTAGATGGAAGCTTCTTCCAACAATCAATTACCTGTTGGCTGAAGAAAAATTTCTGCACATCTCTTCTGCAGCCATCCTTCCTCAATTTGAATTTATGACCTCTCAGGTGTGTAGTCTGAGCAAGAGAAAGGGTGTCATCAGCATTGTCTTGCTGAATCCATTCAAAGACTTAAACACCTCAATCAGATTCTTGGAGATGCCTAGTCCCCAGATGCTTCTAATTTTCACAACTCTTCCTTGATAAAGCACCCTTTTGTTTCCTCTCACTAATCATATTGCTCTTCTCTGCACCCATTCCAATAGATCCACATCCTTCCTAAAATGAGGCTTCCAGACCTCTGTGGAGTAATCAAGGTGTGCCGTAACCTTTCTATTATACAACAGGATGATCACCTATATATGCCTGCTGGAAAATTCCTGTATATCATTGACAAAACCCCATGAGTTTACCTAGCAGCCTGTCTGCACTGCTCAGAGAAATTAATATCTGACTGTACAATTACCTCCAGGTCTTTTTCCTTCTCTACTACCCTCAGTAGTAGAGAAGGAAAAAAGGTAATATTGCAAAATGTGGTACGACAATTTGGTATGTTATTTTGAGATTATTGCTACCCATATACAGTACCTTTCATTTGTAAATGATAAACTTCAGTTGCCACTTGTCAGTCCATCTGCCTAATTTTGATAGATTTTTGTGGCATACACTGATTACTGTCATTCATCCCCTCTCTACCTACCTTCATATCATCTGCAAAACATTAAGCCTGATAAGCTTTCATCAGTATCATTAAATATTGAAAACAACAATGGGCCTAGCACTGAACCCTGCATTACCCCCACTAATAGTGTTAGTCAGAATAGCAGTATCCATTGATAACCTCTCTGTTTTCTCCCATTCAACCATCCCTTTATCTGTAGCAGTAATTTACCTCTAATACCATACCGTTTCAATTTGTATAGCAGTCGTTTATGGGAAACATTGTAAAAATCTTTTTTGAAATCCAAATGTATGTTGTTGAAATTATTGTATTGACATCTTATACTTAGATTTCAGAAAAGATTTTATATGCATAAATACCATCTTTAAAGTGAAAGGGATTATAGTGCAAGTAAGTAGTTCAAAGGAAATGAGTGGTGGTTGAGGCAACCAATGGTTGATTCTTTTAGTGAAATGCGGACTTAAGGGGAATGTAGATCAGGCATTTTAAACTGGCAGCTAGGGCTTTGCAGGCCTAAAATATTTGCTGTGTGGAACCCATTGTTATCAGCTTTTAAAGGTTAGCAATGTTATACCTATATGATGATGGAAATGGTGATACTTAAAGGAGAAAATAAAATTCATAAATTATGTGAACCTTCATAATATTGTTGATCATGAGATCACATATTTTTGTGCATGGGGAAAATATATGAAAATACTTACCCAATCTCTTTCAGTAATATTGCACTAGTGTGGCTCACTGGCATTTCTGCTGTAGATGGAAATGCATGCCATTATGGGTATATTGAGATGGATGGGTGTGTGTGTGTGTGTGTGTGTGTGAAAAGAATTTGGTAGGTTTTTTTTTTTAGATTTATTTCTATTAATGGGCAGATTCATTCAGTAAGTATGATTATTCATGATGTATTGTTGTAGCTGAGGTAAAAGTTTTAGGAAGTCAACATGTATTACAAAGCAAAGAAATTTACTTATTCCTTTTTTATATGTAATCCTTAACATAGTGTTGCTTTGGCAGTGGTCTCTACTTGCATGCTACTTGGACTCCCTCCAGTGACATTTGGCAGAGTAGAGATGGCAAGGTATTTTTATTCTTATTCACTTAGCTGATGCACATGCCATCTAGTGCATAACCAATAGATCTGGCCTGGTACACTATATAGCAGCCAGCTTGCAAAAATAATTTTAAAGCTATATCCTTAAGTCTTACCATAATGCGTGTGATAATCTCAAAAGACAAAATTGTACCGCATGTTAGGAGAAGTTAGGACATACATATTTTACCTATGTCTGGCCTCCATGAAGCAGATTTATAGTAATGTATTTGTTTGGTAGATGTTGGTTATCTATCAAACAAATACACTAAATTAAATATCAGAATAAAAAATGCACTACAGTCATGTGTACACATACTAACAATCCTGAATTCCTTTTCACCTTTAATTTAAAGTATTTACAGAGTAAACCACTGCTAGAATTTACTATTCTGTAGGGAAACATTCAGTACCATTGTAGGTTCCAGAAAACCAGATTTATTTAATTTGATATATTGATAGCACCTTAAAATGCCATATATGTATGGCATTTTAAGGTGCTATTAAGGCACACATAATTTTCTTTACAAATGTAAGAATACAGCATAATTCTGAGTTACAGACTGACATACTATAAATAAATTTAAAGTTAAGGCAAATAATACTTTCAAAATTTAATTCTTTCTCTAATAATAATAATAAAAATACAGTAAACTCTGTAAAATTCAGCGAATGTTACAAAAAAAAAAAAAAAATCAACATTTTACACTCCAGAAAAGTAAGAAAGAAATCTAGCACTTGTGTCAAGGTCACATTTGTCTTAAAGTACCTTTAAGTACCTGCAAACAAAAATAACTTTTCTTTCCTTATAGGATGCTTGCTGGATAACCTTGTCCCTTTATCTCTTTTTTGTGGCCTGCAAGATTTAAACTGCATAGAAATGCAATTGTCTTACAGCAGAACAAACTTGCATATGCAGTGAGTTTCCCTTGCGTTGGTTAATTTCAAACAGATGTTCTTTCCAAAAGTTAATCAGTTTGTTTAAAAGATGAGACTGCTATGACGGCCTGTTTTGGGATTAACTGGTCTCTCATTAGGTATCCAGTGACAGCATGCAGACAAAATAGTAATAAAGAAGTTCACTGTATAAGCTGGTATGCAGTATATGAAATTGGTTTTCAAAGTTGTAATGTGGCTGAAGTTGTCTTCTGAAAGTAGTGTAATATCAGGGCAACTTGCTACAAGGACAAGTTTATTTTGTTCTGAAAATTGAGACCATTGTTTTACATGCGGTTTAAATTATCTTGTGTTTTTTTGTTTTTGCTGGCTGCAGAAACAAATGAAAGGACAAAATAATCATAAATGCTTACAAATGTAAATAAGTTTAGCTGCTTATGCTTGACAGTTAGCAAAATGTTCTCTTTAAAACTGCTGAATCAATAGGCATACCTCTAAAATCTGGTACTTCTTAATCACTGAGCGTACAAGATTTTATGGAGTTTACTGTATTCATAATAATAATAATAATAATAAAAAAATTAGGTTATCTACAAACATGAAGAAAATTTTCATACCCACTGACAGATGCAAACAAAAACAATAATATACAAGCCCGTTCCAAAATTCAAACTTTTAGTAAGTATTTTTAAACAAAGACAAAAAAGATAGATTGATTTAGTATCTCGGGGAAAATGATAACATGAAATGTAAAACTTTCTAAAATTTGGCTGTATATTCGCTTTGATATATTCAATATTCAGTTGCAGAGTAATTTTTGTAAACAACAAGACACATTAGAGACTAATAACGGTGGACATCCAGTTTCTCCCCTTGCTAGCGATGCAGTAAAAGAGTACAGGTGACCCCCGCTTAACGCTGATAATTCGTTCCGGAAAAACAGAGCGCTAAGCGAGCGCCGCATTCCCATAAGGTAACATATGTATTTGTGAGTTGCGGTCAGTGCCATAGGATATTTCCTAATCAATAATAAACGGTAGTGAAAAGATGCACAAATGTCGGTCAAAATATATAATATTCAAATATTTGTACATATAAAATATTCTGCATTACATACGTATATAATTTTGTGGTGTAACTACTTACGTATCAAAATTAAACTTAAAATTCCAATTAAAATCATGAATTTAATTGATAAATTTAATCATGGAAAAGGTGTCGATTTTGGGTTGAACTTTGGCTCTCTTCCAAATAAACTAAAAGGGATATTAATTTTAAATCCCCCACAGCATTACCACCCAACAATAAAGTCAACCGATCCTTTGCCGCTTTGAAATCTGGCATGTTTTTTTATTCTTTCAATATGAAACTTCTTTTAGGCATTCGTTTCCACAAAAGTCCTGCTTCATCTATGTTAAAAACTTGTTGAGAAGTATAACACATAATACCCCTCTTCAATAATTTTAACAAGTTCTTTTTTGAAAGTTTCGGCTCCTTGATCTGCACTTGCGGCTTCTCCCTGGATTTTAAATCTATTCAACCAGCTCTTACTAGTTTTAAATGGTTCCACATTTTTTTTTTTTTAGGTGAGTTTTCTTCAGATCATTATATTGGCTAATCTCTCTCTCTCTCTCTCTCTCTCTCTCTCTCTCTCTCTCTCTCTCTCTCTTTTTTTATATATTTAACTTAACTGTATTTTGCATTGGATATTATCTTCAATAAAATTAGTTAAAGTCTTTCCATTTCAATCCTAATAGCAAGCCTAGTCCTAGTTGCTTGCAGTGGAACAGCTATCTTTCCCGCTGCTAAAATTAATTCTTTATTTTGTTTTATAATTGTTCTTACAGTTAAACTTGCAAGACCTAAATTATAGCACACATCTGCTTGTCTTTGACGGGAATCGATTCGCTTCAAAATGTCTAATTTAATTTTCAAATTCAGTCTTTTTCTTACATTTATAGTCTTCGTACTGCATCCAAACGTTGTTGCTTTTTCATTCTTATCGACCATTATTAACTCTTCGAAAATGTAACTGCGTTGGTTGCATTAATTACGATACAATGTTCAAGTAAACTGTCAGTTACGCACGATGTCTAGTAGTACTGTACTGAGTGATGACTAGACTTCGGATAAATGCATATAATGCAAATATTACAAGCAATATACTTGATCATTTTTTAAAATGTTGATCTCGTAACTACGTAACATGTCACTGTACTGCAATTAAATTAGCGTGCGAGAAAATTTCACTGAGCTTGGGAAAATTTCTGAAGTCGGCGTGGGAAATGTTTTAATGCTGTTTTGATATTCATTTTCAAGCTATCGACTCCATTAAATGAAACGATTTCGTTAAATATGCCAAAAATGCAATCTGTAAATGAGCGTTATAGTGATCTGTGACAGCGTTATAGTCAGATACGGGTTATAATATATGAACAGCGTTATAGCGAATCAGCGTAAAGAGAACCGCGTTATAACAGGGGCCTGCTGTATATCAGGGTAACACTAATTACAAACAGCTACCTCTGGAGGAGAATGTGTTCATCAAGTGCATTACATTAGTTATAAATTTTTCTAAACAACAGCACATGGCATCCTTTCTTCGACTAGAAATTACATTTAAGAGACCAAAACCTGCTAACAGCTAAACTAGACAAAAATGTACATGAATTGACAAGTGATTTATAGAGAAATTATGATTTGACTTCAGCACTATGATAGACCAGAGAGTTTAGTTTTGATTTAGTTTTCTCAAAATGCAGTAAATTCTAGGTTATCGGAATTAAATATATGGCAAAATTAGTAAATCAGTAGGACTGAAATAATAGCCACCAAAAAAAAAAAAAAAAATATATACAATTGAAGACAAGCTAAAGATTATCTAGAGAGTTAAGAGTGGCAAAACAAAATGCAGTATATTTCACAGGCATTCAAATTCATGATACATGGTTGGATGAAAGAGGAAGAAATATTGCATTCATTCATAGACTCTGTAGGAGACAAAATAGGCCTCCAAAGAAAGAACAAAAACAAGACTTTGTGAACACAGTGGTGGATCGATGCTTATACAAGTGGTTTCTACAGAAGCATACTTCACTGCCCATAGTGAAGGAGTTATTTTGAAAGCACAAGCACTTAAATTTCATAATCAGGCGCCTCCGTAGCCAGGTGGGAAGGAGCAGCAGTGCGTAGCACACGCTTCTTGATTAGACCGGGGTTCGAGCCCGTCACCACCAAATATGGAGGATGCGGAAAGGTCAGGGAATGACCACCGCATATCCCGGAGCAATATGGCCTTAGTTGCTAATGCTCCTAAAAACCAAACAACAAACAAACAACAACAATTTCATAATATACTTGGTGGAGATGATGAATGCTGGCTCTAGAAATGGAAGGCTCATCATGGGATATCCCAAGTCAGTCTTGTAGATAAATCTACATTTGGTGGCATTACAGTAGTAGAAGCATTTCTGAATTTCTGCATAATATGATTCAAAATGGTGATGTAAATGCTAAACTGTTATACAACTGTGACAAAACTGTGCTATAAACTTCTTCCTGACAAGTCATTGGATATTAAAAAGGTACCCAACAAAGCAGGCATGCAAACTAACAAAGAGAGAATTATTGTTTGCAAACAAGACTGGAAATCACAAGCTAAAGCATTGTGTATTGATAAAAATTGAAGGCCCTGGTGTTTTAAGCATGTCAACATGAAATCTCTGCCCATAATTTATAAAAATAGCTCCAGTGCTTGGATGATGAGTGATATTTTTGCTTCATGGTTTGAAAGTGAGTTTTTACTATCATTGAGATGCTACTTGCTTTCCAACAAATTTGAAGAAAAGGCTCTGTTACTGTTGGATCACTGCCCAGCTCATCCTTTGATGGATGTCCTGAAATCAAAAGATGGCAAGATCAGAGTGGTGTTTCTGTCATGGAACATAACTGCACAAAATCAGTTTATGGATCAGGACATTATTCGAACTCAGAAATTCCAGTTGTAGAATTTCTGAAAGACATTGCATATAGTATTGAATTAGTGCAGGAGAAAGTAAACCCAATAGCAATTGAAAACTGCTGGAAAAAAATGTATTGGAAAAGATGAGATCACTGATAATAACCTTGAATTAGCAGCATCTTCAGAACAAGAAGCAAATCTTCCAAGTCACTCTATGTCACTGGCCTTCTGTTTGTCGATTGTCTTCCCACTGTTCATAGATAATGTAGATGACTTGTGTAAAGACAAAGCATCAGAAATTAACAAGGTGCTTGAAAACATTAATGAGGTGATGGTGTGCTTAGAATTTCAGAGTGATAGCGAACATCTTCATTTATTTCATCTGATCACTATTAAGAATTATGTATTGGAAAAAACACCATCATTAGTTCTGGCAATTACATGACTATTTCAGAATGGATGCGCAAAATGTAATTCCATAACAGTACATTGTGTATTAGTAGAATGTAAAGGGAAGATATAATTTTTAATATTTTGTCTTTTAGTCTGTATACTCATAAAACATTAGTAAATAAAGTATTTATTTACTAAGTATATTTATGTTAAAAAAAAAAAAAAGGGAAAAAAAATTTGTAAAATTTTTTCAGCTATAATGTGCTTTGCGTATAACATGGGTATTAAAGTTTTCGCCTGAGACCCACGTTATATTGAAGTTGCACTGTATTTGTATTGTAATAATATTTAGTATGTGTCTGTATGTCACTGAAGCACAAACTGCCATTAAGTTTTGCCCAGGAGTGGATCCAATAAACATTGCAACACAGTAGAGAATGTGGATGGCCTCCTCACTGTCGCATTACTAGTATTTGCTGCCCCTGCTGCTTCAGTCTCATTATGATTAAACTTGTCTCCAATCAAAATGTCAGGTTTCTTACATTTTTTATTAGTTACATTTTCATACTTATTCATTAAGTCCTGTAATTAAACCAGTTTTCTCTAACCAAGGTATACATTAATCATCTAACAATGTCTAAAATCAAACACTTTTGTATAATGATGGAGTTTGTTGCTAAATTCAACAAATTATACTTGAGATGTGCTAACTGCTATTTATGACCAAACAATTAAAATGAACAAATTGAAGAAAAACTAAAGATTTTTGGTTGTTGCTGTATAATGCTTCATTGCATTATGTTGTCAATACTAATACCAATGTAAATATTTACCAATGGGTGGTGCAAGGTAGGATTTATTAGGATTTTTTGGAAGTAGTTGCACCTTATCTTTGTAGGATTCCATGCCACTTTACTGGGGTGGGTGCTCTTGCTTAATAATTTTTGTTTTCATTTTGAATTTAGCAGCAATCTTCATAGGTGGTATAAAAGTGTTTAACTTGAGATATCAATTTTATTTATTAACACAGTGATAGTGTAATTTTTTCTTATGATCTTCTCCCCACATCTTGATATATAAGAAAGACCATGTTATAATATTGTGTGAAAGTGTTCAATGTTTGATAGATGTCAAGTATAGTTTAGAAAAAAAAACTCCTTAATTGCAGCTATAAAAATGCTGTCACGTAATCAGGAAGTTCAGATCTAAATTCAGGACTACTAGTACTGAAAAGTGTAATTATGGTTTGCTGTGAGGACACAGGCTGTTTAGCATCCTCTTTATTTTTTATTCACTCGGCATCAGGAATATCTCTGGCTTATTTCCTGTGATCATTCCGTGGATGTTGCTAAGTTGTCATCTACAGTTGTGAACTGAAATGATTGGGCTGACAGTGAAAGGTAATTTTAAACATTTGCCCTTGCAGCTCATTCCAGTAAAAGTCATCTTGGCTACCCACTTCTTCTCTGTGTTATACACTTTGTTCTACTTCTACACTGCACTTTCTAGGTGCAATAGTCATTCATAAAATTTTATGGTAACCCCAGACATGAGAGGTTATTAGACCCTATAATAATTTAGAACTGTATATGGGTTGAGAAGACAAGAAGATTTTTGTTGGCATTTGACTTGGATTTCTGTAGATTGCATTTTTCAAGAAATATATAAGAAGGAAGGGTGTTAAAAAAAAAAAAAAAATAGAATGAGAAAATGAAAAAAAAAAAAAATGTTATTTTAGAAAGTTTGGAATTGAACTGTGAATAGACATCAACTAGCCAATATACTTTTGAGACTGAGGTAAAATTTTAAATACAATTCCGTAGAATAATGTTCACGAAAGTATCTGCAGAAAGGCACGTAGAAGAAGCTGAATATTTGTGATAGAGAGTGCAGTGCAAACATTAATTAAACTGACTGAACTCATTTGGTTAAAGCATTTAGCCTAAAATGAATTTTTCACTAAAACTATATATATATATATATATATATATATATATATTGTTTAGAGAGCACCAGGTTAAAATACCATCAGAGATTGGAGGTAGTTAGTCAATCTCAAGCAGAGGAAGTAGGGGTTTCTCCAATGAATTTTTTCAGTTTTTTTTTTTAATCCAACACTATCCTAACACTCACATTTCACAGACATAATACAATGGCACAATATAGCCTAATATGCTGATGCATTGTAAAACCACTGGCAACATGTGTGTGTGATTTCATTTGATTATGCCAATAAAGATTAGAAGTTAGAGTTGTTATCAATAAAGTTGTGTTCTTGGGGAGTTAACAGACTTTTTCTTGTGGGAAATAAGATAAGGTTGGATTTTTGATGCAGTTAGTTTTTTTTTTTTCTCCTCACTAATGAATTATTTGTAAAGCTGAGTTTGTTAAAGAAGAAAGTTGAATGTAGTGTGCTGTCATTAGCAATACTATTGCTAGGAATATCTGTTCAGTGAGAAGTCATTAATGTATAGGTGGAAAATAGTGAATATATCTTTGCAGATTTCCAGCATCACTGGTAAGCCAGAAAACAGAGCTGCCATCTATCATCACATGCATTGAATGGTCAGAGGAAGAACTGGCAGCTACATCAAAAAAATAGGAGACATCACAAAAGGAGGCTTGTTTAGAAGACATGTCCAGAAATAGTCAAATGTCTTAGAAAGGTTGAAGGCAACTGCTTGAGTCTCTTAATGTTTTCATCAGATTTGTTGAAAAATGAGTAACATAAGCTCTTGCTAGTGGATCAACATTCACAGAATTCATATTGGTGTTTGCTAATTAGATGAAAGGTTTGTTGAAACTTGTGAATCAGGGTGCAAGTTTTAAGAACAGGTGGATAATCAAGATTATTCAGGGTTTTAATATCCTGCTATCAAACGGCTGAAGAGGCATTTAGTGGGATGTGTTTGTATGTTCAAAGGATTATCTAATAATCTGTGAAAGATAATAATGTCATAATAAACTGTTCAAGAATTAGAGGTTAAAGATTATAACTAAGTCAGCTCTTTATCTTTAGATTAAGAAACAATAGAACCATTAGGATATCACAGAAATGAAAATCGGAATGGATAGAAGTTGTTAGAATTAGCATTAGTTGAGGCATATGATGCAAGAAAGCAAGCTTATACAGCATCAGCCAAAAAAAAAAAAAAAAACCCGTTCCCATTTCACCCATCCAGTCACTCCAAATGTTTTTCTAGTTCAGCCTTACATTTATTTAAGCTATCAACTTCCACAACAAGAGATGGAACTCTGTTCCAGCAATTAACTACCAGCTGGCTAAAGCCAAAATTCCACATAACTATTCTACAACTGTCTTCCTCAATTTGAATCTATGCCTCTTCCAGTTCTTAATCTGAGCAAGTGGAAGTATCCCATTAGCATTGAGCCTGCTCAAACCATTCAAGGCCTTATACACCTCAATCAGATCACCTTGCAGGTGCCTGTAGTCTCCAGATGCTGTAACTTGCAGAACTTAAGCCTTTCTTCGTAAGTGCACCCCATTATTCCTCTCACCAATCTTGTTGCCCTTCCCTGTACTTGTTCCAGCAACTCTACATCATTCCTAAAATGAGGCCTCTGGACATGTATACAGTACTCAAGGTGTGGCCTGACCATTGCCTTGCCTTATACAAAGTGATAATCATCTCCTTGTCTCTGCTAGCAAAATTCCTATATATCATTGACAAAACTCCATGACCTGCTCTGGCAGCCCATCTGCACTGTTCAGAGAACTTCATATGTGACTGCACAATTACCCGCAGGTCTTTTTAATTCTCTACCTCCCTAAGTGTAGTAACACAGTTGGTATGTTTCTCTTGGGTTACTGCTACCCATATAGAGTACTTTGCATTTGTCAATGTTAAACTTCAGTTGCCACTTCTCAAACCATGTGCCTAACTTTTCTAGATCCTGTTGCAGTAGCATACTGTCTTTACTGTCATTAACAACTCTGCCAGCCTTTGTATCATCTGCAAACTTGGACATTAAGCCTGATATACCTTCATCAATATCATTGATAATTACACAAAACAGCAAGGGGCCCAGCACCGAACCCTGGGGGGAGGACTCTGCTAATAACATTAGTCCACATAGAGCAGTGTCCATTTATTACCACTCTCTGCCGTCTCCCACTCAACCACCCCTTTATCCATTGCAGTAACTTGCCCTTAATGCCATACCACTCCAATTTGTACAGTAGTCTTCCCTGTGCAACAGTATCAAAACCTTTCCTGAAATCCATGTACAGTTGAACTTCCCTATAACGAATTCGATAAATCCAGCGAAAAAATTTATTATAGAGAAATTTCTTTATACAGAGAATATCTTTTTTTATTAGAAATTGTTATCTAATTAGAAAATGAATCTACATTTATTTTTAAATTATTTTATTTCAAAAATACTTATTTAAATTACGTTTACACAATTTTCGCCGGGAAGTATTACAAATTTTAAAAAATCTGTAATTTTCGTTTGCACAGTACAATTAAAAAATATCTGATTCTCAAAGAAAACCTCACATTTGTTCAGAGAATTAAAAACATTATCAGGAACATTTTTACAAAACTGTAGACCCATACGAACCGTTTTAAAAGCACGAATCATTTCTTTGTGAGTTGGATTTTCTACAGGTTGTTCTGATGCATCTTTGAGATCATGTTCGCTTCTAACACTGTTCAGCAGTATTTCATCTTCATTTGGATGTTCTGTTGTAGTCAGATCTTGATCTACATAAACATAACTATCCATTGTTATTTCATTTTTGATATTTCCGTACGATTCTAATAATGTCCAAAAGTTTTTCACTTGTGAAAAGGGCAGTTCATCTTGTTTGTCCAGTTGCGTTTGACTTCTGTATTCAATGCAAATCCTGCTTTTGAAAAACAATTTTGAATAGTGTATTCAGTGACATCATTTGTCCAAATTTTTGCCAGTTCAGAGATGCAATCTCTAAGGTTAATTGTAACCTCCAAGTTTCTATTTTCTGATAACGCATTGACAATCTTCATTATTATTCTCCTTTGATAATGAAATTTAAAATTTTTAATAATGCCTTGGTCCATTGGCTGGAGTTTTGATGTTATGTTTGGTGGTAACAACAACAACTTCACACTTTTAAGTTTGGCAGAAATACTGACAGAATGTGCCGGACAGTTGTCAGTTACCAACATGATTTTCCTATTTTCTTTTGTTATTCGCTTGGCTAGTTTTAATATCCATTCTTCAAAGATATCACTTGTCATCCATGGTTTTTTATTAAAGGTGTAGTCAACTTCCAAAGATTTTGTCCCTCTAAAACATCTTGGTTTTTTTTGATTTTCCGATGACTAAAAGTCTTAATTTTTCGCTTCCTGTAAAAGCAAGTGTTCTAATTGGTAAACATTTAAAGAATAAACCCATTTCGTCAGCAGTAAAAACATCCTTAGGTTCATATTCTTTCCAAATCTTCTTCTCCAACTGTTGCAATCTACTTCGCTTACATTAACACTTTCTCCCGAAATAACCTTTTCTACAATTCTGTGGCACTTCTTAAATTTATCTAGCCACCCAGTGCTCGCATTAATTCTGTATGTCCAAGGGACTGTGCGAATTTCAGAGCTTGTTGCTTAATTATTGGGCCTGAAATTGGTATATTCTTTTCACATATCATTTGCACCCATTTTAGAACAATTTTATCAACATCTTCATATATATACACAGCTTAATTCGCTTCTTGTCTACTCCTACTTCAATTGTATTTAAAATTGATTCTCGATTTTTTTTTTTTTTTAAATTGTAGATAAACTGCTTGCAGGTATGCCATATTTCTCCGCAACATCTTTTTTCTTAAAACCCTCATAACAATCTTTGCTTTATCATTAATACTTTAAACACTTTCTCTTCGACATTGTTTCCGCAATTGTAAAAATTACTCGACTGCAGCTCTTGCTTGATACATACACCACAAACTTCGCTGTGCTGGCCATATAGTGAATTGTTAGTACTGGCTACTCAATGATGTTTGCTTGCCAATTCAGTAGTATTACATGACCTTTCCTATCAATCACTTTGAAGAAATATACGATTCTGCTTTCATACACGAAAGAAAATTTATGATTAATGTATACTGTCTAACCAGATTTCTAATACAGTGCTACGTTTTTTGCTATCTAGTTTTACGTTAAATCTTACGCTATTCCATATGGTATAACAATGGCGGCAAGTTACGAATGTAAAATCTATGGATGCCAAGTATTAACTTTCAAAATTGCTATCTAAATCTAGAACTATAAAACTACTTATAGAAAATAATTTAGTATAACAATTAAGTCAATAAAACGAATAAATATAAATGAAAACTTAGCGTTTGCTGGAGCTGCAAAAATCTTGGTCAACGTGATAATAACCTCGAATCCCTCATCCCCTTGTGGCTAATATGTTAATAGAGTGCAATGCTCAGTTATAATTTAGACAAGGGAGGGACTGCAAACTATTCCCCCTTTGGCATTGATTTAAAATTGGGAAAGAGTGCTCTCCTTTGGGCACTGGCTTAAAATCGATTTTCCTGATTTTAAATAAAGTAAATTTAAACCAGATTTTCTTGTATTTAGTCTAAAACTTTTCTTCCTTAATTTAAATGTTTCTCTACTTTGTGCTAGCCGCATAAAAAAAAAGTGATATTCTCCCATTGTCTTATCTAATTTATTCAAGCCTTAAATACATTAATGCTTTTTTATATCAATAACTAACCTTGTTGCTTTTCACTACACCATTTATACATGTTTCCTGAAACTGGAGTTGCAGACTATTTTCAGAACTTGATATTTAACCTAGCTAAAGCTTTACAAAATTACCTGTCTTTACTAGCATAGGAAAATTCTTAGATGGAAATTGTTAAATATTTCTTTTCTCTTTTTATCTTCTTATTGTTTCCTTTCATGACAGTATTTGCAAAATTACTTTTTTTTATCCCACATTTTATTAAAATAAAAGAATGAAGAGCGAAAACTAACATTCTAATGAACATAATTAAATATAGAGCAATTTAGTGAGGTTTATTTTTTGTTTGTTTGTTTGGAATGTAAATTTATAAAAATAGTTCTTACCACAGTAAGTTGTATTGTACATGTGAAGTTTTTATATTACAGAGGACAGTTACATAGTCTCTGGACTGGAGTCTTGATAGCTCTTCCATCTGGAGGGGGCGTTGCTTTATCTATACTTGGAGGTAATATTGGATCATTGGTTGGTGTTGCAATTTCAGCATCTCTCTTGCCTCCTGCTGTAAATGCTGTAAGTTAGCTAAAATATGGTTTGAATATTTGATGATTAAAATTCATGATTAATAAAGGATGCAAGACACATTAATAGAGAAAAATTATAAAATCAGTGTATTTCACTTCACAACAAGTAGATGTGGTTACCCTATTAATCACACAATAATCCCATGAAACTGCCTTGTGGTTGAGTCTGTTTATTTTTTTGTGTGTGTGTGTGTGTGTGTGTGTGTGTGTGTGTGTGTGTGTGTGTGTGTGTGTGTGTGTGTGTGTGTGTGTGTGTGTGTGTGTGTGTGTGTGTGTGTTGGGTATAGAAATATTTTTGCCCTTCCAAACATTTTTGTTTTAATATGTGCAGTTTATTTTCTGCAATTGTGAAAATTCATTAAAATATTTCAACTTATTTCATTCTAAAAATTCCTTAAGGTCCCAGTGGCAGGTCGATTACATATTTATTTTAACTCAAAATGAGGCCCCGGGTGCCAAGCGATTGTGACTAAGCGATTTCTCAGTACTTCCAGTGCGATTTCCAGAAAGCAATTTACAGTTCCTTTTTGTTCTTATCGTTAAAAATCTATTCATTTTATAACAGCTCTTGTAACAAAAGTCCCTGTACAGAGCAAGGAAGGAAAGCCACCTTTCTTTTTTTTCATAGTATATTACTAATACCTATTAATCTTCGCTTGGTCACACCAGGCACTGCTCCTGCTCACCGTGGCGGGGCCGGAAATCTTGGCAGAAAAGTCTCTGCCAAGGGCTAAAAGGAGCAAAGATGGACTATACCAATACTGACTCTTGCTGGATCAATGCCCCATCACATTCTAGAGAGCAGGAAGATTATACCCCTTCCTTTGCTAAGAGACAAAAGAAGGATACAGACCAGAATATCTGGCCTCATTTCCTCATAATACATTCTTTGACTAACCAGCCAGTCAGCAAGCTTTCTCCTTTTCTGATCCAGAAAAGTTTAGAGAAAGTCGCTGGCTCACCAAAAATGGTTCGCAGACTAAAATCAGGTGACCTGCTTGTTGAAACAACACAATCCAAGCATTCTGACAAGCTACTTAAATTGAAAACACTTGGAGGAACTCCCATAGAAGTGTCACCTCATGCCACCTTAAACTACTCAAAAGGAGTTGTAACAGAATGGGATCTCCTACATGTATCCGAGGAAGAAATTAAACAAGAGCTTTCAGAACAAAATGTTATTCAGATAAAAAGAATACTAATCAAAAAGGATGGTTCACTACTTCCAACCAGAAACATTATACTAACTTTCAACTTGCCAAATCCACCAACATCTGTAAAAGCCGGATACTTGAACTCGCATGTCCGACCGTATATACCGAACCCAATCAGATGTTATAAATGTCAAAAATTTGGGCATTCACAGACAGTATGTTGAGGGACTGCTGTATGTGCTTCATGTGGATCTAAAGACCATATCCATACCGAATGTTCTGCACAAACCTTGCAGTGTCCAAACTGCAGAGGCATTCCGCTTACTCCAAAGACTGTGAAACATGGAAAAAAGAAAAAATGATTCAGAAGTATAAAACCGAGCACAAAGTTTCCTACCCTGAGGCAAAGAAACAAATATCACCAATTACAATAACACGCTCATATGCAGCAACTGTCCAACAGCATAAACAGATAACTGCTGTTACCACCACTACCACTTCAGTTCAAACCAACGTTACAGTCCCACCAAACATCTCTATTTCTGATTGGGCTCGCTCAATCCTAGCTCCATCAGCAAAATCATCTTCAACCTCAACTTCTAATCAAGCCATAAATACACCTGTTACAATTCCGCCAACAATGCCGTCTATGTCACGGCCAATCATGAATACTAAAAACATAGATAAAGATGACAAACCCCCTGCCCATGATCATATGGATACATGTGAAAAAGAAGCCCCAGAAGAACCAATCTTAGGAAGAGATGGAAGTTCGCCCAATCTTCCCCAGAAAAGAGAAAAAGCCTGAGCGATCCAAGCAGACCCCCACTCGTAAAAAGTCAGAGACAAATACAAATACAAAGCCAATATAATGCACACAATAATACAGTGGAATTGTCAAGGTTTTCGCAGCAACCTGGATGACATTCGCAATCTAGTTGATAAATATCACCCGGTAGGCGTCTGCCTTCAAGAAACTAACCTCACACCACAAATAAATGCAGCAGTAAACCACTACGGTACCTATAGACAAGACCGAAGATTTTCCGGAGGAGCTCATGGTGGAGTTGCAATCTTAATTGATTCCAAAATTCTGTGTAAACGCCTCCAACTACAAACTCTTTTGGAAGCAGTTGCAGTTCGAGTCTCAATACATTTTACTTTCTCACTGGTCTCACTCTACCTTCCCCCAAATCAAGAATTTTCATTTTCAGATTTGGAAGCGTTAGTAACCCAGCTTCCACCTCCGGTCTGTATTATGGGAGATTTAAATAGTCACCATCCCATGTGGGGATCCCGTCATCAAGACAAACGTGGTAAATTGATTGAGAAATTACTGGAAGAGCAAAATCTCTCTCCTTAATACTGGTACTGAGACATACATCCATTTGCCTACTGGAACAGCCTCTGCAATTGACGTATCCATATGTTCACCTGTCCTATACCCATTGATTGAATGGTCAATATTGAAGAATCCACTGAATAGCGACCATTTTCCTGTGATCTGCAAAATACTAACAAATGATGTTGCACATCACAATGGCCAAAAAAGATGGAGATTCCATAAAGCTGACTGGACTAAATATAAAACAATTGCAGCAATAGATGAACAAATAATCACCACTCAGCCCATAGACAATGCTACAGCTCATGTCACAAACCAAATTTTAATAGCAACTGAAGCTACAATTCCTCGGTCATCTGGAAAATGCCATAAACATGACACAGCATGGTGGACTGAAGAATGCAGTATGGCCAAAAGAGAGAAGAACAAAGCTTGGAATCTCTTCCGAAAATATCCCATTTTCATCAATCTCATAAATTTTAAAAAAGCCAGAGCCAAAGCTAGATATCTCCAGCGTAAAAGTAGAAAGGAATCATGGATACGTTTCGCCTCCACAATTAACAAAAATACAGATACCCGTGTCATATGGAACAAAATCAGAAAACTAAATGGGAAATTTCTTTCAGTTCCAACTCCACTAATAATCTGGAATGGACAGGAGATAACCAACCCCAAGGAAATCGCTAACTTACTGGCAACTACTTTTGCAAATATATCAGCAGTATCGGCATATACTCCATTCTTTTCAGAAAACTAAAACTATAGATGAAAAATACAGACTAAATTTTATTTTTAAATAAATATATTTTTATAAATACAATTTTGTATATATATTAAAACTTTTAGTTATTTAAAAAATAAATTTTTATAATAATTTATTTAGAAAACATATACGGTACATTAAAATACATTATAATAGTTCGTAACTTATAAATATTCAACCTTTTTAGGTTTACAATGATTTTAGGTCTATTTATTTATTTATTACAAATTCTATGTTTAAAAGGAACAAAGGTGATGAATTCATCAATTACTTCTTCTTCAGTGACTGCAGCAGTTAAATCTTGTTCCACATATGAAAGCAATAAGTAGTTCAACCGTTCTTGCATCATGATGCTTCTTAATTTTGTTTTTATATGACTCATTTTGGATTTTAACTTCCCAGATATTAGCATTAGCATTAGTAGAGGCATATGATGCAAGAAAGCAAGCTTATTCAGCATCAGCCAAAAAAAAAAAAAAAAACCCTCTCCCATTTCACCCCTCCGTTCGTTCGAAATACCTGTCCAGTTGAGCTTTAAATTTGTTTAGGCTATCAACTTCAACAACAAGTGATGGAAGTCGGTTCCACCAACCAACCACCCGCTGGCCAAAGGCAAATTTCCGCACATCTATCCGACATCCGTCCTTCCTCAATTTGAATTTATGCCCTCTGAGGTGATTATTCTGAGAAAGATGAAGAATCCCATTGGCATTGAGCATGCTCAAACCATTCAAAGCCTTATACACCTCTATCAGATCACCTCGCCGGTGCCTAGTCTCCAGACTCCGTAATTTGCAAAACTTAAGCCTTTCTTCGTAAGAGCAACCCTTTGTTCCATTTACTAATCTTGTTGCCCTTCTCTGTACCCGTTCCAGCAGCTCTACATCCTTCTTGAAATGAGGCCTCCAGACCTGTATACAGTACTCAAGATGTGGCCTAACCATTGCCTTATACAAGGGAATAATCACCTCCTTATCCCTGCTAGAAAAATTCCTGTATATCATTGACAAGACACCATGAGCTACTCTTGCAGCTCGTCTGCACTGCTCAGAGAACTTCATATCTGCCTGCACAATTACCCCCAGGTCCTTTTCATTCTCCACCACTGTCAGTGTAGTACCGCAGAGTTGATACATTGCTCTGGGGTTACTGTTACCCATATGTAGTACTTTACATTTGTCAATGTTAAACTTCATTTGCCACCTCTCAGCCCATCTGTTCAACCTTTCCAGATCCTGTTGCAGCAGCATAGCGTCAGTAGTGCCCTTAACGACCCTGCCAACCTTTGTATCATCTGCAAACTTAGACATTAAACTTGATATCCCATCATCAATATCATTCATAAACACCGAAAACAACAATGGACCAACACTGAACCTTGAGGAACTCCACTAATAACATTAGTCCACGTTGAGCAGTGTCCATTGATTACCACTCTCTGTCTTCTGCCACTCAACCATCCCCTTATCCATAGCAGCAATTTGCCTCCAATGCCACACTGCTCCAATTTGTGCAGCAGTCTTCCATGTGCAACAGTATCAAAAGCCTTTCTAAGATCCAAATATATAATATCAAAGTTATTCCTTGCATCCAGTTCTTTTGTGACTACATCATAGTATCCAATCAAATTGGTCAGGCAAGACCTGCCCTTAACAAAACCATGCTGCGTCTGAGCTATAACTGAATTCTTGTCTAGATGATCCTGCAGTGCTTCTTTAACCAGTGCCTCCATTAATTTACCTGGAACAGAAGTTAAACTAACAGGTCTATAATTACTTGTGTCAGACTTGGATCCTCCTTTGTGAATTGGGGTTACATTTGCACACCTCCAGTCTATGGGTACCTCCCCTGAGTCCAAAGAAGCTCTCATAATTATGGCTAGGGGTTTGCATACTTCCTTTGCTGCCTCCTTTAATATAACTGGATAGATCCCATCCACCCCAGGTGCCTTTTTTATGTTTATCCTCAACAATCTCTCCTCCACTTTCCTCTCAGTTATTACAAAATCATCCAGCTCACTGCCAATGTTTACTTTACCTACATCATTCTCCTTCCTGAATAACTCCTCATGCGTGAATGTAGATGCAAAATACTCGTTTAGATTGTTAGCCACCTGAGCAGGATCCTCAACTGTTGAACCATCAATATCCAGTGGACCAATCTGATTCATCCCTTTCCTTCTCGAGTTCAAGTATGTAAAGAACTCCTTTCTGTTTTTCTTTGCATCCTTTGCCAAGGATTTTTTGTAGTCTGCCTTTGCCTGCCTAATCTCCTTTGTGACTTGGTTACAGACCAACTTATATCTATCATAGGCTTCCATGTCACCCATTAATTTGTATGTATCCCATGCATTTTTCTTCTCTGCCACGTCTCATTAGTCCATCTGACAACCATTTAGGCCTAAACCTTGAACAATATTTCTTAGTTGGTATGTAAAGCCTGGTAGCCACCAAGATTAGTTCCTTGAATGCTTCCCATTTTGAGTTTGCTGTTGGTAACATCATCAGTTGGTCCCACTGTATAGAATTTAAATACTGTCTCAGACCATCATAGTCGCCTTTACGAAAACAAAAACCCTTCCCTTTACCTCTGATGGTAGTTACCTCCTTGAGTAAATCCCACTTCAACACACTGTGATCACTGCCACCTAGTGGTTCATTTATCTGCAGGTTCTTAATGCATGAAGAATCACTACTGATAATCAGATCAAGAGTATTGCTCCCTCTTGTTGCCTCACGAACATGCTGATGTAGAAAACAATCATCCAATAAATCCACAAAAGCCTTGCTAGTGTGCGAGTGACCAACCCACAAATTCCAGTCAATATCTGGGAAATTAAAATCCCCCATTATAAGACTCTCTGATTTACTGGCCCACTCTATTTCCCTGTACAATATATTATTATACTCATCGGAGTCATTAGGCCTATAGCACACTCCTACTCTCAATTTTGATTTCCCTATGCTTATGTCACACCAAACTGACTCGACACTGCCCTGTCCATCGATGTCGACTGGCTTCACTTCCTTGGACTTTATGTGTTTCTTAATTAATAGCATAACCCTTCCTCCCCTCCTGTCCTGTCTATCCTTTCTATATACATTGTATTCCCCAAATTCCAGTTCCGCATTACTTATATCTGTGTGACACCACGTCTCTGATATCCCAACAATATCTGCCTTTGATGTTTTGAGCAATACCTCAAATTCATCAAATTTATTTACCAAACTACTAGCATTGGTGTACACGCAGGTATACATGCACCTGTTTCTATTCTTAGCTACTTAACACAACCCATGTGTTTACTTGTAACGCAATGACTACCAGCAGTCTCTGAAATATCCTGCATCTTGCTTTTCAGACTTCTGCTCTTTTGAATAGAAGCAGTGCAAGAATCACTTCCACCTCTGCCAGTGGCTACTGTTAATCTATTAGTCCTTGTATCCCCCCCAACTAGCAGTTTTCCGACCCACCTAACACTGCCTCGACAGCATCAGCAAAAATTCTTGCACCCTTTCTATTTAAGTGTATCCCATCCCTGTAGAAGCAATCTCTCCTGTTAACAAGTACAGTCCAGGCTGACAAAAATTCTACCCCTTGAGCCTTGCACAATCCCTCCAGGGCCGAATTGATCGACAAGGCTCTCATCATATACTCCCTCCTATCGTGTCTGGGCAGAATTGCAGACACTTTCAAGTTCCACCCTAATTCACGGCTTTTTTTCAACAGTGACCTGTACTTGCTAAGTAATTCCGCCGGTCTCCTACTCTTAATATCATTAGTGCCAACGTGTACAACTATATCACCTTTTGTGCCCTTAAAAGATGATATCCGCTCTACGTCATCAACCTTTGCCCCTGGCAGACATACCCTGGTCCTATTCCACCTATCCTTTTTACAAAGCATGTTCCCCGTTTCCCTGACAATAGAGTCACCAACAACTACTAGTTCCTGTGGGACCAGCGCATTCTGCCTAGGGGGCTGCCCCTGTGTTGCCTGATGACCAAGTGCAAGCTCTGGCGTTGATGTGGGCAGCTGAGAGCTTGATGGGCCCCTCAATTTATTTCCTTCGAGGGCATCCACCCTGTCCTTCAAGGTCTCATAAAGGCCCATAACAACGCTGAGTTGTCGCCTGATTTCCTTGCACTCCTTACATCGTGCACACACAAAGACATCCCCCTTGGCAGTATCATGTCCCGTACCCGACTGCTCCGCAAACATCAAGCAAACAGTGCATTTTAATAGACTGTGATTCAGAGGGCAACTGCCCCCCTCAGTTCTCCCCTGAACCACAGCACTCCCATTAGCTTGAGCCTTTTGCTTTGCTGCTCTGGTCAGAGTCATGATTCCAATTTAATTCAATAAAATTTAAAACAAAAATTAAATCCTTAAGTTATATCCCAAAACAGTTATGTTATATATATATTTTTTTTTTTTTTTTTTTCGGTATCTAGTGTTTCCTTTATACAACTTCCGTATCACTTGTACCACTATAGTTATGTATTAATTATTTGTTACGATTAAGTCGTTATATATATATAGAGTTAAAAATACAATTTAATTGACAATAAAGTTTATCAAGATTAATAGATTTACTGATTAATTGACAATATTATATTATGCAGTAT
Organism: Mastigoproctus giganteus; assembly: GCF_048544385.1. NCBI lineage: Eukaryota > Metazoa > Arthropoda > Arachnida > Uropygi > Thelyphonidae > Mastigoproctus > Mastigoproctus giganteus. Next base: position 91,620,668 of record NC_143579.1, read on the forward strand.
ACTACACTAAGCTTATGCTATCGTGTAAAAATGGCGGGAATTCACGAACGGTATTTCTACGGACTCGTAAGTATTGATTAGCTTCGAAATCTCGCTATCTCAATTTAGAATAAACTAAGGATCCTGACTAGGTCTATAATCTACTTATAGAAGATAATTTGATATAACAATTGGTTAATAAATCGACTAAATTTGGTTAAAAGACCTCTCGTTCAATTTGTGACACGTGGATTTGATACCGTTACCGATACTAAGTAATATCTACGAAATCTCTGTCTAAGTTAAACTTTAAACTAAGTATCGTAACTAGGAATATAAAGCTACTCTAGAAAATAAGTTAATATGACAATTTAAACTAATAAAGCAGAAAATAAATCAGGAAAAACTTCTCTGTTTGAAGAGCTTTAAGGAGCAATGTCTGCACAGGCTATTCTCGCACCCAGACCCCCCACATGATTGTTTTCTGCAGCAGCATGTTCGAGAGGCAACCAGAGAAAGTAATACTCTTGATCTGGTTATCAGCAGTGATCATTAGTGTATTAAGAATTTCCAGATAAAGGAACCACTACGTGGCAGTGATCACAGTGTACTGATGTGGGATTTACTTAAAGATTTAATTACCATCAGGGGTAAAGGAAAGGGTTTTTTCTTCCGTAAAGGTGAGCACAGTGGTCTCCAACAGTTTTTAAATTCTGTACAGTGGGATAAACTGACGATGTTACCAACAGTAAATTCTAAGTGGGAAGCATTCAAGGAATTAATCGTAGATGCTACTAAAAGTTTCATACCTATTAAGAAATATTGTTCAAGGTTTAGGCCTAAATGGTTATCTAATGAACTAATGAGACTCGTAACAGAGAAGAAAATTGCATGGGATGCATATAAATTATCAAGCAACTCAGAAGCCTATTGCAGATATAAGCTAGTCTGTAATCAGGTCACAAAGGAGGTTAGGCAGGTGAAGGCAGATTACAAGAAATCCTTGGCAAAAGATGCTAAGAAAAACAGCAAGGATTTCTTTACTTATATAAACTCTAAAAGGAAGGGGATAAATCTGATTGGTCCACTTGACATCGATGGTTCGACTGTTGATGATCCTGCTCAGATAGCAAACAAACTGAATGAGTATTTTGCATCTACATTCACACATGAGGAATTATTAAGGTTTGAAAATGGCAGAAGGTTATCAAATTGTAGCAGGATACTTAATGATTTTGTAATAACTGAAAGCAAAGTGGAGGAGAAATTGTTGAAGTTAAACATAAGAAAAGCACCTGGGGTGGATGGGATCTATCCAGTTGTATTAAAGGAGGCGGCAAAGCAACTAAGCAAACCCTTAGCCATAATTATGAGAGCATCCTTGGACTCAGGGGAGGTTCCCAAGGACTGGAGAAGTGCAAATGTATCCCCAATTCACAAAGGGGGATCGAAGGGTGACACGAGTAATTACAGACCAGTTAGTTTAACTTCTGTTTCGGGTAAAATAATGGAGTCACTGGTTAAAGATGCATTGCAGGATCATCTAGACAAGACTGCAGCAATAATTCAGACACAGCATGGGTTTGTTAAGGGAAAGTCTTGTCTGACAAATTTGATAGGATATTATGATGTGGTTACAAAGGAACTGGATGCAAAAAATAATTTTGATATCATATATTTGGATTTCAGGAAAGCGTTTGACACTGTTGCGCATGGAAGACTATTGTACAAATTGGAGCAGAATGGTATTAAGAGTAAGTTGCTACAATGGATAAAAGGATGGTTAAGTGGGAGAAGACAGAGGGTGGTAATCAATGGGTGCTGGTCTTTGTGGACTAATGTTATTAGTGGAGTCCCACAGGGTTTGGTGTTAGGTCCACTGTTGTTTTGTATATTTATCAATGATATCGATGAAGGTATATATCAGGCTTAATGTCGAAGTTTGCAGATGATACAAAGGTTGGCAGGGTTGTTAATGACAGTAATGGCAGTGTGCTACTGCAACAGGATCTAGATAATTTGGGTAGATGGGCTAAGAAGTGGGAACTGAAGTTTAACCTTGACAAATGCAAAGTACTGCATATGGGTAGAAATAACCCCAGAGAAACGTACCAACTGTGTGGTACTACACTTAAGGTGGTAGAAAATGAACAAGACCTGGGAGTAATTGTGCAGTCAGATATGAAGTTTTCTGAGCAATGCAGACAGGCTGCCAGGGCAGGTCATGGGGTTTTGTCAATGATATATAAGAATTTTGCTAGCAGGCAGAAGGAGGTGATTGTCCCTCTGTATAAGGCAATGGTTAGGCCACGCCTTGAGTAATGCTTACAGGTCTGGAGGCCTCATTTTCGGAAGGATGTAGATTTACTTGAGCGTGTACAGAGAAGGGCAACAAGATTGGTGAGGGGAATGAAGGGATCCTTTTACCAAGAGAGGCTTAAGTTCTGCAAATTGCAGTGGCTGGAGACTAGGCACCTGCGAGGTGATCTGATTGAGGTGTATAAGGTCTTGGATGGGTTGAGCACGCTGAATTCTGATGGGATCCTTCCACTTGTTCAGATTAAGAACCTAAGGGGGCATAAATTCAAATTAAGAAAAGACATGTAGAATAGATGTGCGGAAATTTGCCTTTAGCCAGCGGGTGGTCAATTGCTGGAACAAACTTCCATCTGTCGTTTTGGAAGTTGATAGGTTGAATAAATTTAAGGGGGAACTGGACAGGCATTTGGAGGGAATGGTGTGATTTTTTTTTTTTTTTTTTGGCCGATGCTGCATAAGCTCATACAGTTGCTTTATTGCATCACATGGCACTACTACTATTATTTCTTGATTAAATCTCTTCTCTATAGCATTCATTAGGGTATATCAAGAAGTGGGTAATAAAAATTTATTTGTAAATCTTCTAAATTTTCAAAGTGATGTTGAGTATTTCCCTTTCCGAGGGCCCCCTTCAAGATTTCAGGGGGGCAATGGCTCCTCTGCCCCACCCTGTGCGCACACCTATGTGTACTTAGGATATAAAATAGGTGACCAGGACAAGAACTGGGCTCCACATATATGCTGCACTACCTGTTCATCAAAACTCAATGCATGGGTGAATTGAAAGTGTCATTTTATGCCTTTTGCAGTGCCCATGATATGGAGGGAGCCAACAGATCACATCACAGATTGTTACTTCTGTATAGTGCATCCTGTTGGAAATGGGATGAATATAAAGAAAAAGTGGACATTGACATACCCAAAGATATCATTTGCAATTCGTCCCTTGCCTCACTGTCAAATACTACCTATTCCTGAACCACTCGACCGTTTTACTGTACATTCTGATGAAGATACTGATGAACATCAACTTGATATACACAAAGAAGTATAGCAGCCATCTACGTCAAGGGATCAAAATCACCATTTTGTCCAAACCTTTATCCTTCTGAACCATATAAGATCATAGAAAGTGAGCTTAATGACCTCATCAGGGATCTCGAACTGGTGAAGAATAAGACAGAGCATTTGACCTCAAGGCCTCAATAGTGGAATCTTCTAGATCATTCTGCGAAAGTGATATTTCATACTCAAAATAAAGACTGATAAACTCTATCAAACAGAAGGTAAACTCACTGTTTGCAAGGATGTTGATGGTCTAATGGTAGCAATGAACGTGAAGTACATTCCCGAAGAATGGCGACTATTTATAGATGCTTCTAAGGTTATCCTTAAGGCTGTGTTATTACACAATGGAAATATGCTGCCTTCAATACCTCTTGCGTATGCCGTCACAAAAAAAGAAACATACGCAAACATGGAGAGCATCCTCATAGGTGTACGCTGTCAGAAGTATGATTGGCAGGTATATGGTGATTTAAAGGTAATGACCATTTTATTAGGAATACAAAAGGGTTACACTAAGTATTGTTGCTTTCTCTGCAAGTGGGATAGTCATGCCAAGGATATGCACTACGAGAAGAGGAGTTGGTCCCATTCAAAAACGTCACTTGGAATGAAGAATGTAGCATTTGAACCTCTGGTAGATCCAAAAAAAGTATTGCTTCCATCACTCCACATCAAACTGGGTTGCATGAAAAATTTCATGAAAGCTCTGGAAGTGAACGGTCCTGTATTCATATACTCACAAGAGAAATTCCCAAGACAGTACAGAGAAGATTAAGGCAGGTGTTTTCATTAGTCCACAAATAAGGCAACTTTTCAAATACGAACAGTTCCAATGTGCCCTTAGTGATAGTGAAAAATCAATGTGGAAAGCCTTTCGAAATGTTTCGACTGGTTTTCTAGGAAATGTTAAAAGTTGAGAGCCTTCAACTACAGGCAGCTTGTGGAAGATCTCATTACTTCTTACGAAAAACTGTGGTTCAACATGTCATTGAATATGCATTTCTTGCATTCACACCTGGATTTCTTCCTGCCAAACTGTGCTGTCAGCAATGAACATGGTGAGTGCTTCCGTCAAGACATTGCAGTGATGGAACAAATTGAAAACAAGAGCCAATCTATCATTTTAAGCACTATTTCTGTATTTAGTACTTATTTTCATGCCCTGTAACAAGATATGATCTGAAATTTGTTGTTCAGTGTAATTGCAAAATATCAAGAAGAGAAGTACAGAGACTATACATTATGAATGTCATGACAATTTGATGCTATAAAACTATAGCATTGTCTGTTTTGTATACACAGTAAAAAACAGTGCAAATTTTACAGCTGAGGTGATTTGTATGCTGATATTTTGTGATTCAATTTTGGAGAGTAAAAATTTTGACTTGCCATTTCTGAAAATATGTAAAGTCTGTTAAAGTGTCTTTCTTGAATGAATTATAATCAGTTGATGTTTAACATTCTAAACAGAAAGTCACAGGCAGAAAGAGTCAGGTAAGCTAATTTTTAAAAGCATACACTATTTAAATTGTCCATTTTGTTAGTGAAATCTAATTTTCAGTGAAAAACACCTCCTACCATTTCTGAAACATCTCTTTTCCTCCTCTGTTTTGCTTGTTTTGACCAAAATATCTCCTGTTTTCCATATGTTCACAAATATGTGCCACAAATGTGTCACCAGACCTAAAGTTCTCTGAGCAGCGCAGATTGGCTGTTAGGACAACTCATGGGATTTTGTAAACAATATCCAGGAATTTTGCCAGCAGGAATAAGGAGGTGGTTATCTCATTGTATAAGGCATTGGTAAGACTACATCTGTGAGTACTACTGTATACAATTCTGGAAGTCTTATTTTAGGTAGGATGTGGATCTGTTGTGATGGGTGCAGAGAAGAGCAATAAGATTCAGTTTTTCAGATTGCATCATCTAGGAATTAGCCACATGAGAGGAGATTTCAATGGATTCAGTAAACTAAATGCTGATGGCATCCTTGCTCATAAACAGACAAGAGGGGACATTAATTTAAATTGAGGAAATATGGCTGAGGACAGATATGTGGAAATGGTATTTTGAATAAATTTAAGGAAGGACTAGGCAAATTATTATAGGGGATGGACAAGTGATGTGGGAAGTGTCTTTCCCCCAGCTTTATAAGCTTGCTTTCTGCATCATTTGCCACTAATAATTACTGATATCCAGCTCTCTGAATTTGGAAAGTAAACAACTATATATAAAACAATGAATAAGCCATATCTTAAGAACTGCATATGAATCAAGAAGCCAGATTTTGAGAAGGATGTGGACTGTTGGAGTGAGTGCAGAGAAAATCAATAAGATAAGTCAAGGATGGACACAAAAGGTTACTCTTACATGAAAGACTTCAGTTCTGTGAAGAGACCTTATTGGAGTGTTTAAGACTTTGAATGGATCGAGTAAACCAAATGTTAATGGCATCCTTAATTTCTTTTGGAACACACACACACAACTTAAATTAAAAAGGATTGTATACAGCAGCGATTTTCAACTCACGGCACACTGAGCAAGGTGCTAAAATTGTCAAGGCACGCCATCAGTTTCTTAAGGAGAAATTTTATCATTAAAAAAAAAACGCATATTCAGATTGTGTTTAAAAGTTCGATAGCTAAAATTTTGATCATTGTGTTATTTTTAAAAATAATATTGACCTGGATTTCAAAAGATTTGTTTTTAAAATTTGTTCATATTTGTTATTATTTCAATTATTGAAATAAACTATCATTGAAAAAAAAGATATTTATAAAAAAATATCATTAAAATGAATAAAATATCATTTATATAAAAATATCAGTGGGAAACCTGTGCTTGGTGATGTCTCATGATGTCTCTTGTCCAAGGTCGGATGGTTGATAAGCATACCCTCAAGTCCTCCTCCAATGTTTGAAGCCGTGACCTGTTCTTGCTCTTCAATATGTTCATAGCAGAAAAGCCAGCCTCACACAGATACGATGTGGAGAAAGGAAGGAGTGCTTCATTCGCCTTCTTTATGATAATGGGGTACTCCTGTCGGAGAGACAACCAGAATGAGGGCAAATCTGTTGATGAGTGCTTTAGTTTCAGTGCTCTGTCATTTCTTATTTCCATCAGCTCATCTTCTTCTGCAACAGTTAATTCTGCTGATTCCAATGCATGGATCTCTTACCCAGTCCAAGGAAGATACATTAAGTGACGGAAAATGCTTTTCAATGTTTTTACTCAGCAATTGAAAAACTTTGTAGAATTAAATCAACAAGATTTTTGTCCAGTCTGCAACTTTTTGTCAGCTCAAACATTTCAATTTCATTCTCTTTTTTGATTCTGACTCCCCACAATGTTAATTTTTCCTTAAAAGAGCAGAGCAGTACAAGTAAGAATATTTTCATTCTTTCCCTGCATACTCTTGTTAAGAGTGTTCAAGGCTTGGGAAATGTCAGCTTGGAAAGCAACTTTATTGCACCAGGTCTGGTCAGTCAGCTCAGACTCTTCAAACGTAAAAAAAAATTATAAGCTCTTCCCTCAGTTCATAGAACCTTAAAAGTACCCCCCCCCCTCGAGATAGTCACCTCACTTCCGTGTGCAGTAGGAGTTGTGTGTGAGCTTCCATGGCAGAACACAGTGCTGAAAACAACCTCAATTTTAATGTCTACTCTTGATGTAGTTAAAAATTTTGATCGTCTCAGGTACTACTGATTTTGAAATGAGGGCCTCTCTGTGCAGAAACAGTGTAAAAACAGTGCCAGGGTTCTTTTGCTTGGCCAGTGTTATGAATCCTTTCAGGCTTCCCAACATAGAGGGAGCACCATCGGTGCAAATTCTGATGCATGATTTCCATGACAAATCATGAGAACTGAAATAACTGTGGACAACATCAAGGATGTCCTGGCCTTGTTGTTTCTGGAAGTGGTTTGCAAAATAAAAATTGTTCAATGATGTCTCCATTACAAACAAGCCTGCTGAAGGCTAGCAGTTGATCTTTTCCAGTGATGTCAGTTGACTCATCCAACTGGATGGCAAAAAAAATCAGCTTCTTTAATGTTAGCTATCACTTGCGACTCAACGTCTTGAGACATGTTTTGTATACGCTGACTAATGGTGTCATTAGACATAGGGGTTTTTAAAATCTCTTTTTCATATTCCTCGCCAAACATAATATTTACAATTTTACAGCATGCTGGTAAAGCTAATGACTCAGCAATTGTATGTGATTTCATCTTTTTTACCACTATTTCGGTAATGGCATAGCTTGCTTCTTGAGGTTTGTCAAGAAGTCAGAAATAGTTGTGATTTTGGTCCAGCCTGGCATGTTTGATCAGTTATAAGCCCATGAAAATATTTAATTGGTTTCTCGCATAATTGTGAGTTCTTTTTGTGAAGGTTTTTCAGCTTACTTGGAGCCATAGCTTGGTTTGCCAGTTTCTCACCACAAACAACACGCTTAGGATGCGGCTGCTCTTCTCCAGATGAAAAGAATCCAAAACACAAATAGTCTTCATTATACTGATTATTCATGCAGCAGTGATTGTGCGACAGTGATTATTCATGCATTAAGAAATTGCAAAGAAAGGAACCACTAGGTGACAGTGATCACAATGTACTGATGTGGGAATTACTTAAAGATGTAACTACCATCAAGGGCTTCTGCTTTCGTAAAGGTGATTACAGAGGTCTCAGACAGTTTTTAAATTCTGTACAGTGGGATCAACTGATGATGTTACCAATGTTGAATTCTAAAAATGGGAAGCCTTCAGGGACTTAATTTTGGAGGCTATTAGGCTTTTCATTCCAACTAAGAAATACTGTTCAAGGTTTAGACCTAAATGGATGTCAAGTGAATTAATGAGGCTCGTGGCAGAGAAGAAAAATGTATGGGATGCATATAAAGTATCAGGTGACACAGAAGCCTATGGTAGGTATAAACTAGTCTGTAATCAAGTCACAAAGGAGGTTAGGCAGGTGAAGGTGGTTTACGAGAAATCTTTGGCAAAGGATGCAAAGAAAAACAGCAAAGAGTTCTTTACTTATGTAAACTCTAGAAGGAATGGGATGAATCAGATTGGACCACTTAACATAGATGGGTTGACTCTTGATGATCATGCTCAGGTAGCTGATAAACTGAATGAGTATTTTGCATCTGCATTCACAAAGGGGGTTCAAAAGGTGACACAAATAACTACAGAATTGTTAGTTTAACTTGTTCCAATAACCAATGATTCCATTATTTTCCGAGGAAAATAATGGAATCATTGGTTAAAGAAACATTGCAGGATCATCTAGACAAGACTGCAGTAATAGTTAAGACACAGCATGTGTTTGTTAAAGGGAGGTCTTGTGTGAACAATTTGATTGGATACTATGATGTGGTCACAAAGGAACTGAATGCCAAAAATAATTTTGATATCATATACTTGGATTTCAGGAAAACTTTTGATACTGTTGCACATGGGAGACTGCTGTACAAATTGGAGAGGTATGGCATTAAGGGTAAGTTGCTACAATGGATAAAGGGATCATTGAGTGTGACACGACAGAGAATGGTAATCAATGGACACTGCTCTTCATGAACAAATGTTAATATTGGAATTCCCCAGAGTTTGGTGTTGGTCCCATTGTTGTTTTGTATATTTATCAATGGTATTGATGAAGGTATATCAGGTTTAATGTCCAAGTTTGCAGATGATACCAAGGTTGGCATCATCTGATACCATCATCTGATATCATCTGATACAATATGTGAAACACTCTATTGTCAGGGAAATGGGAAACGTACTGTTTCCCATTTCCCTGACAATAGAGTCACTGACAACTACCTCCTGTGGGACCAGTGCAGTGTGCTTTGGGGATTGTCTCTGTTTTGCTTGATGCATGAGTGTAAGCTCTGGCATTGGGGTGGGCAGCTGGGAGCTTGATCGCCCTCCCCCATTTTAATGCCTTTAAGGGCATCCACCCTGTTTTTCATGCTCTCATAAATACCCATCAGAATGTTGAGTATGTGCTTAATTTTTTCACACTCTTTGCAATGAACACACACAAAGACATTCAGGTGCTTCCATAGCCAGGTGGGAAGGAGCAGTAGTGCGTAGCACATGCTTCTTGATTAGACCGGGGTTCGAGCCCGTCACCACCAAATACGGAGGATGTGGAAAGGTCAGGGAATGACCACCGCATATTCTCAGAGCAATATGGCCTTAGTTGCTAATGCTCCTAAAAACCAAAAATTACTATTACAAAGACATCCTCCTTAGGTGTATCATGTCTTGTTCCAGATGGGTCTACAAATATCAAACAAGTAGCACATTTTTAAGTACTGTCCCCTTCAGTCTCCTTTGAGCTACAGCACACTTTTGCTACTTTGAGCCTTTTGTCTTGCTGCTCTAGTTTGAGGCATGATTTCCATTTAAATTTTTTTAATTGAGAATACTACACTAAACTAATAGATATTTAAATGCAGTAATAACACTACTCTCTTCACAGGTTATGCAACAATAATACATATTATACTAGCAGGTTTATATTATTTATAAACTTGCTATATTGTTGTGTTTGTAAAGTTATAAATTTTATTTTATAGCTTTACTAGATAATAAAATTTATTTGCTAAAAACAAAAACAAATATATGCCAACCTGCATTATTAGCATCTTAAAACTACTTCTTTACTGAAATTAAACACTACAATTCCACTGCCATACTCTACAACTTATTGCTGTCATTGAAATTCCAGCTGTCAGGTTTAAAAAGCAAAAATGAATGGAATATTTTGTTTAATTTGTTGTTACTTACAGTAAAATTTTTTCAGTATTATAAAACTTTCATTCATTGACCCTTAAACAGTGGATTATGCAAAATTTTTAAGCACAGATTTAAATTAAACTCATTCAAATTTATTAGCATCGCTTATTTCTGTTTAAAGGGGAGAGAGAGCAGTTTTTTGCATCTTGTGCAGTTTGATTAATGGCTAGTAGTGACTTTATGAATTCTTTTACCATTAATGCTATTTTTTATTTATCATCTACTTTTATTTTGCATTCTAGTAATTAGTTATAATTTTGTTTTTAAAGGGTTTGCTATGGGGTATTAGTGCCATAAAATATCATTATGCAAGGTTTGAAGGAAATATAACGGTAAGCCATTTATATTACATCATTTAAGAAATGATAATTATGTTCAATTTGTTAAGTATTTTTCTATATATAGAGTCATATTGATAATTTTCATTTCAACTAATTCTGCTGCCATTAGAAAAATAAATTCTTGCAATTTTAGTCAATGTTTTCAGATTAGCTAATTGTCCTGATTAGCTAATTACCCTTTGTTCCAGGACTTTTAACTTTTGATGGCAAAAGACTATATTCCTGCCTGCTAAGGATTATTGCTCATAGTTTCCCTCAAAGCATTGGCAAATGAATAGGTTGGATTGATGCCTTTAGGCAGATATGCTGAAATATTAGATTAGAGTAAAATTGGGCTGATTAAAAAACAACAACAAGCGAATGTAAAATAGCAAAATATTTAGATACTTGAGGTTTTTCTCATGTATTCCCTCTTTCATATTCAAATCAAACTCATCTGATTTTTTACTTATTTCATACAAGCTTAATTTTTATATAAAAATCAGTAGCATTATCAAATAAGATTTGTACAGGAACTGTACTGTTTAATTTATATAATTTCTTGTTTTATTTGAATTATTATTGGCAAGGTTAAATTAAGTTTAAGAATTCTGACAGCTGTGAGTATAGTGGGTCTTTTGTTTTTTATTATAATGCCATTTTGATCAAAATGAAGATTGATTGTTATATTAATGAATATAAAGTAAACACTTTCTGCTTTAAAAAGATATCTGACTCTTAGATAATGGCTTTAAAAAATAAGAAAAGTAGTTGTGATTGGAAAAGAATATTCCTCGTGGGAGGGGGGTGATGAGAATTAAAAAAAAAAAAAAGGTGTAGATTCAGCTTGGAAAATGGTACTAAAATGAATGGCAGTAGGAAGCGATACAAAAGTTCAGGAGGCAAAAAATTAAGTAGAGAAACATGAAGTTAATTGTCACCAAGCTTTAAAACTCCCTAATATGGTGAAAATTCTGTCTTCCTCAGTAGGAGGATGTTGGAGACAAGCAAAATTTAGGCACAGAAAAAGCACCATACACAAAAAAAAGAACAACTATCATTAAACTTAAGACTTCCCTGTTGAACCCTTTCATGAGTACATATGCAGTTCAATGTTTTTCATGGGCTGGCTTCCTGGAGTATGTAGATCTATGTTTTGAAGTTGGTCTCAAACAATATGACCATTGATGGTCATATTGGTTATGGATGGTATTAAATCTTTCCAGTATGTGCTGCTATCTTGTTCTAGTTTTAATATAAAGTAACATGAAGGTTGTTTGAAAATCAGAGGAAATCACACCTCAATCCCATTTGGGTTTGTTTGTAAGAGCTGAATTTTAAAAAAATTCTCTGGAATTCAGATCCAGAAATTGATGAAACTCAATCAAGTGATACATAAATAAAATAGATGCAGAGGATATTATTGTTATTGTGATGACTATTGCATAAAAAAAGAAATGAATTTTTTTTTTTAAATTATGATTTCATTGACAATAATTTTACTCTAATGTTGGGAAAAAAATAAGAAATCAGAAATAAGAAAAAAAAATTAATATTTACAGGTATTTATGTATAAGATTTTCATTTTTACAAATTTTAAAAGTTCTACGAAGAAACTTGCTTTACAGCGCTGGAAAACTGATTCTTCTGAGCCCAGATAATCCCAAACCATTATGAATCTTATTCTTGAAAGGGTTAAGGCATGAATCTGTGTCAGTTAGCATTAGCATTTGCAAGGGCACATGATGCAAGAAAGCAAGCTTATGTAGCATCAGCCAAAAAAAACCCCCTTATTTCACCCAAATGTTTGTCAAATTCTGCCTTGAATCTGTTTAAGCTATCAACTTCTACAATGACAGATGGAAGTTTGTTCCAGCAATCAACCACCCGCTGGCTAAAGGCAAACTTCTGCACATTATCCTACGTCTTCCCTCAATTTGAATTTATGCCCTCTCAGGTGATTATTTTGAGCAAGAGGAAGACTCCCATCAGCATTGAGCATGTTCAAACCATTCAAGGCTTTATACACCTCAATCAGATCACCTTGCAGGTGCCTAGTCTCCAGACACTGTAATTTGCAAAACTTAAGCCTTTCTTCGTAAGGGAAACCCTTTGTTCCCTTCACTAATCTTGTTGCCCTTCTCTGTACCCATTCCAACAGCTCTACATACTTCTTAAAATGAGGCCTCCAGACCTGTATACAGTACTCAAGGTGTGGCCTGACCATTGCCTTATACAAGGGAATAATCACCTCCTTATCCCTGCTAGAAAACTTCCTGTGTATCATTGACAAGACACCATGAGCTACGCTTGCAGACCATCTACGCTGCTCAGAAAACTTTATCTGCCTGCACAATTACCCCAGGTCCTTTTCATTCTCTACCACGGTCACTGTGGTACCACAGAGTTGATATGTTACTCTGGGATTACTGCTTCCCATATGTAGTACTTTATATTTATCAATGTTAAACTTCATTTGCCACCTCTCAGCCCATTTGCTCAACTTTTCTAGATCCTGTTGCAGCAGTGTACTGTTAAGGACAGTAAACTGCTGCAACTAAAAAATTAACAACCCTGCCAACCTTCGTATCGTCTGAAAACTTGGATATTAAGCTTGGTATACCATCATCAATAGGCGCCTCCGTAGCCAGGTGGGAAGGAGCAGCAGTGCGTAGCACACGCTTCTTGATTAGACCGGGGTTCGAGCCCATCACCACTAAATACGGAGGATGTGGAAAGGTCAGGGAATGACCACCGCATATCCCGGAGCAATATTGCCTTAGTTGCTAATGCTCCTAAAAACCAAATAACAAACTAACAAACTAACCATCATCAATATCATTTATAAATACAGAAAACAACAATGGACCCAACACTGACCCCTGAGGAACTCCACTAATAAAATTAGTCCACAAAGAGCAGTGTCCATTGATTACCACTCTCTGTCTTCTCCCACTCAACCATCCCTTTATCCATAGCCGCAATTTGCCTCCAATGCCACACTGCTCCAATTTGTGAAGCAGTCTTCCATGTGCAACAGTATCAAAGGCCTTTCTAAAATCCAAATATATGATATCAAAGTTATTCTTTGCATCCAGTTCCTTTGTGACTACATCATAGTATCCAATCAAATTAGTCAGTCAAGACTTCCCTTTAACAAACCCGTGCTGTGTCCGAGCTATAACTGAAGTCTTGTCTAGACGATCCTGCAGTGTTTCTTTAACCAGTGCCTCCATTAATTTCCCTGGAACAGAAGTTAAACTAACAGGTCTGTAATTACCTATCTTCCCCTTTGATCCTCCTTTGTGGATTGGTGTCACCTTTGCACATCTCCAGTCCATGGGTACCTCCCCTGAGTCCAGGGATGCTCTCATAATTATGGCTCAGGGTTTGCTTACTTCCTTTGCCACATCCTTCAATATAACTGGATAGATTCCGTCCACCTCAGGTGCAAAGATTATCTAGATTACTGCCAGAGTTGAATACACCTCTGGCATTCCTCTTCCTGAATAACTCTTCATGTGTGAATGTAGAGGCAAAATATTCATTTTAGTTTGTTGGCTTCTTGAGCAGGATCATTATCAGTTGAACCATCGGTATTAAGTGGATCAATCTGATTCATCCCCTTCCTTCTAGAGTTTACATAAGTAAAGATGGTTTTTCTGTTTTTCTTTGCATCCTTTGCTAAAGATTTCTCGTAATTTGCCTTCGCCTTCCTAACCTCCTTTGTAAGTTGGTTACAGACCAGCTTATATCTATCATACAAGTAGCACAAATAGGCTTCTGTGTCACATGTTAATTTATATGTATCCTGTGCATTTTTCTTCTCTGTCATATGTCTAATTAGTTCATCTGACGTCCATTTAGGCCTAAATCTTGAACAATATTTCTTTGTTGGTATGAAAAGCCTATTAGCTTCCAAGATTAATTCTATGAATGCTTCCCATTTTGAATTTGCTGTTGGTAACATCATCAGTTGGTCCCACCATATAGAATTTAAATATTATCTCAGACCACCGTAGTTACCTTAATGAAAGCAAAAACCCTTCCCTTTACCCTTGATGGTGGTTACCTCTTTGAGTAAATCCCACTTCAGCACACTGTGATCACTGTCACCTAGTGGTTCATTTATCTGCAGATTCTTAATGCATGAAGAATCACTGCTGATAATCAAATCAAGAGTATTACTCCCTCTAGTTGCCTCCCGAACATGCTGATGTAGAAAACAATCATCCAATAAATTCACAAAAGCCTTGCTAGTGTGTGAGTGACCAGCCCCCAAATTCCAGTCAATATCTGGGAAATTAAAATCTCCCATTATAAGACTCTCTGATTTACTGGCCCACTCTATTTCCCTGTACAGTTTCTTATTATACTCATCAGAGTCATTAGGCCTATAGCACACTCTTACTCACAATTTTGATCTTCCAATGCTTATGTCACACCAAACTGACTCAACAGTGCACTGTCCAGCGATGTCGACTGGCTTCACTTCCTTGGTTTTTATGTGTTTCTTAACTAGTAGCATAACCCCTCCCCCCTTCCGATCCTGTCTATCCTTTCTGTAGACGTTGTACTCCCCAAATTGCAGTTCTGCATCCCTTATATCTGTGTGACCCCACGTCTCTGATATCCCAACAACATCTGCCTTTGATGTTTTGAGCAATACCTCAAATTCATTAAATTTATTTACTAAACTCCTAGCAGTGGTGTACACGCAAGTATACCTGCACCTGTTTCTATTCTTAGCTACCCTAACACAACCCATGTGTTTACTTGTACCGCAATGGCTCCCAGCAGTCTCTGAAATATCATGCATCTTGTTTTTCAGGCTTCTGCTCATTCTAATAGAAGCAGTGCAAGAATCTCTTTCACCTCTGCCAGTGGCTACTGTCAATCTATTGGTCTTTGTCTCCCCCCAAGCTAGCAGTTTTCCGACCCACCTAACACTGCCTCGATAGCATCAGCAAATATTCTTGCACCCTTTCTATTTAAGTGTACCCCATCCCTGTAGAAGCAATCTCTCCTGTTAACAAGTACAGTCCAGGCTGAAAAAAATTCTACCCCTTGAGCCTTGCACAATCTTTCCAGGGCCGAATTGATTGACAAGGCTTTCATCATATACTCCCTCCTATCGTGTACTCCCTCCTCATATACTCCCTCATAAACTCCCTCCTCCCATCATATACTCCTCCTCCTCCTCCTATCCAACATGGCACACACAAATTGCAAGTAATGCGCTACATGCAAGTGAGAACGGAGTAACAAGTTACGAAGCTTTAAAAATAGGAATTAAGAGAAGATTTCGAAAATTAATTTTTTTATATGATTGGAGATTCCAAAGAAGTGTAAATACATTTCACCATAATAACCCACAGAATTCCATCTGTCGGTATTATCACAAATTCAATAAGATCGAGTTTGCTATCCATATATTAGAGCTGGAAAAGGAATTAGAATATGTGAATTGGAATATCATCGGTTTTGCTGAAACAAGAAGAAGAAGAAATGAATCACTTATAAGTTTATCAAGTGGAAATCTGCTGTACACCAATGGAAACAGTGAAAGGAGTGAAGGTGGAGTTGGGTTTCTGGTCCATAAAAATTTTAAAAACAACATTTTGGAATTCAAAAGTACATCACCAAGGGTGTCAAGGCTAATACTCAAGATTTCTAAGAGGTACAAGCTAAAGATTATAATGATTTATGCACCAACATCAAGCCATGATGATGAAGAGGTTGAAGAAATGTACACCGAAATTGAGAGTCTTCTAGATGAGCAGAAAACCCAATACACTATTCTTATGGGGGACTTCAATGCTAAGGTTGGAAAAAGGCAAAACAGTGCAGAAAGAGGAACTATAGGAAACTTTGGAATTGGTGAAAGAAATAAAAGAGGTGAAAGACTTGTGGAATTTGCAGAATCTCAAGGACTGTCAGTAATGAACACTTTTTTCAAGAAAAGGGTGAACAGAAAGTGGACATGGAAGAGTCCAAATGGATTAACAACTAATGAAATCGACTTCATCCTCACTAACAGAAGATATATTGTGAATGATGTTACCGTCCTGAATAAGGTAAATGTTGGAAGTGATCACAGAATGGTAAGATGTACACTTGATATAGATGTAGGAAAGGAAAGGAAAAAACTGACTCGAGTAAATAATACAAAGGTCTTTGAGATAACAGAAGAGGAGAAAAAGCAGTATGTACTGGAACTTAAGAACAAGTTTGAGCTTCTGCAGACTGCTCAGGACCAAGATATCGACGAGGAATATTACAACTTTCTGAAACTAATAAAGCCCAAGGGAAAACAGAAATTCAAAGAAGAAAAAATTAGTCAAGAAACACTTGTCATGATGAACCGAAGACGACAAATGAAGAGCAAGAAAAACACTGACAGGGAGAAAATTGAGTATACTGAGTTATGCAAAGCCATTAGAAAGAGACTCAGAGAGGGACATAAGAAGATTTAACACAAGAAAAGTAGAACAAGCATTAAGGGAAAACAAAGGATTTAAATCAACAGCCTTGAGCAATAATACAGAAAGGACAAATGATACTGAAACTGAAGAATAACGATGGGTGTACTTATAAACAGCAGAGAAGGCATAATTCAATTAGCAGAAGACTACTATAGAGAATTATACAAGGGAGCGAGGGAATGATACCAGCAGTGGGGAAGATGGATTGCAAAGTAGCAACACATATGACATACCCGATATTCTTCCTGATGAGGTAGAACATGCATTGAAGAAAATGAAGAATCGGAAAGCCCCGGGGGAAGATGAAGTTACTGTAGAGTTGTTAAAATTGGGAGGAAGGGAAGAGACATAACACAAAAAACTGGCAAGGCTCTTCACAAAGTACATTAGAAAAAGGTGTGACGCCTAAGCAGTGGAATAATGCAATCATAGTTTTGCTGCATAAGAAAGGAGATAAATCAGAAATTGGAAATTATAGACCAATTAGCTTGTTATCCTACATCTACAAGTTGTTCACAAGGGTCATTACTAACAGATTAGAAAGAATACTTGATGAGAATCAACCAAAAGAGTAAGCTTGCTTTAGGACAGGATTCTCAACTATGGATCACCCTCACGTAATATCACAGCTAATGGAGAAAGCAAATGAATAAAAAACACCATTATGCCTGGCATTTGTGGATTATGAAAAGACATTTGACTCAATACAGCATAAGGCAATGTTTCGGGCACTGGAAAGACAAGGCATAGATACACCATATATTATGATTTTGAAGAAAATATATGAGAGTGCTACCTCCTTTATTAGACTAGACAAAGGACAGTAGCACATTTAAAATCGAGAAAGGAGTTTGACAAGGAGACACAATATCTTCGAAGCTGTTTACTGCTGCCCTCGAGGAAGCTTTCAGAAGATTAGACTGGTCGCAGAAAGGAGTCAATGTGAACGGAGAGTACCTAAACCATTTACGATTTGCAGATGACATTGTGGTCATAAGCCAGGATCCCAAAGAATTGGAGGAAAAATCTTAATCAGTTATGCACAGTTAGTAAGGATTTTGACTAAAGATGAATATGGCTAAAACAAAAGTAATGATGAACAAGTATGCCACGGAAAGGGAAATAATGATTGAAGGAGCAGTAATTGAAAAGGTGGAGTCATATACTTATCTGGGACAAGTTATTAGCTGTAATAATGATAAATGGCTGGAAGTCAAGAGAAGAATAAATTTTGGATGGATAGCATTCAGGAAATATAGTCACATACTGAAGAGCAATATCCCAGTTTGTCTGAAACGTAAAATAATGAACCAATGTATACTCCCCACCATGACTTATGGAAGTGAAACTTGGGCACTCACCAGAAGAATGGAAGAGAAGCTGCGAACTACACAGCGAAGAATGGAACGAATTATATTGGGAATCAGACTGTTAGATAAGAAGAGAAACACATGGATTAGGCAGCAAACTCAAGTAAAGGACATTCTTATCAAAACTAAAGAACTAAAATGGTCTTGGGCAGGACACATAGCTCGAAGACATGATGTCAGATGGACTAAGAAAATAACAGAATGGTACCCAAGAGGAGCTAGAAGAAAACCTGGAAGACAAAGGCAGAGATGGATGGATGAAATTCATGAGTTTTTGAGTAGTAAATGGATGGCCAGTGCTCAAAACAGAAGGAACTGGAAAGTTGCTGGAGAGGCCTTCATCCTGCAGTGGATTGAAAATGGCTGATGATGATGATGATGATCCATTTATGATAGATTGCACAAACAGAAAAGCCCAATAAACAGGTGACTGCTAATTGTTTTTATTGTCTTATGGTTGTGACCTCCATAAATCCGACCGAACTGTGTGGTACGGTCGGGAGATAATTGTAGGGTAATCTCCAGTGCTGCAGTCTCCTACCCCCGATTAAACGGCATGTTGTCCCAATTAAGCAAAGTAAACGCTAGCCATTTTCTCGATTGGGTTCTGTTTCTTAAGATTTGCCCAAAATAAACGACTGCCCCAATTAACCGGTGGCTCAAATAACCGGAATCCACTGTACTATCGAGGCAGCATTAGGTAGGTTTAAAAACTGCTAGCTTTGGGGGAAAAACACAGACTAATAGAATAACAATAGCCATTGGTAGAGTTGAAAATGATTCTTGCAGTGTTTCTGTTGGAAAGCGAGGTGCTGGAGATTTAAAGGCCTGCTGTTAGTCAGCATGGAACATGTAAATACATGGGCTGTGTTAAGATAACTAAGAGTAAGAACAGATGCATGTATACTTGCATGTACATCAATGCTAGGAGCATAGTAAATAAAATTGATGAATTTGAAGTGCTGGTGAAGTCATCAAAGGCAGACATTTTGGAGATATAAGAGACATGGTATCACTTAGATATAACGGATACAGAATTTGAATATGGGGATTACATTTTGTACTTTATTACATTATGATTCTTCTTGCATTAAGAATCTGCAGATAAAGGAAGCACTAGGTGACAGTAATCACAGTGTATGTAACTACCTACACTGTGATTAAAAATGTGGCTACCATCAAGGGTAAAGGGAAGGCTTTTTGCTTTTGTAAAGGTGACAACAATTTTCTCACAATATTTAAATTTTATACAGTGGAATCAACTGATGATGTTACCATCAGCAAATTCTAAATGGGAAGCATTCATGGTTCAAGGCTTTTCATAGCAACTAAGATAATACTGTTCAAGGCTTAGACCTAAATGGATGTCAGATGAACTAATGAGACTTATGGCAGAGAAGAAACATGCATGGGTACATATAAAGTATCAGGTGAAAAAGAAGCGTATAGTAGTTATAAAGTAGTTTGCAATCACATCACAAAGGATGTTAGGCAAGCCAAGGCAGATTATGAGAAATCTTTGGAAAAGGATGCAAAGAAAAAGAGCAAAGAATTCTTGCCTTATGTAAACATCAGAAGGAAAGGGATGAATCACATTGATCCACTTGATATCAGCATTTCAACTGTTGATGATCTTGCTCGGGTTGCTGACATGCTGAATGAGTATTTTGCATCTACAATCACACATGAAAGGAGTGGATGCTAGAATTTTATCAAATCTAGCAGGGAGCTAAATGATATTTTCTACCAATTGGCATCTTTGGGGGCACCTTGGAAAATTCAGGACTATCTAAATAGGAGTGCAATTATACTTCCGACACAGCATAAGTTTGTCAAAGGGTAATCTTGTTGGACCAATTTGATTGAATACTATGCAGTTACAAGGAACTGGATGCAAAAAATAAGTAAAAAATAATTTTGATACTATATATATATATATATATTTGGATTTCAGGAAAGCTTTTGATACTGTTGCACATAATAGACTGCTGTACAGATTGGAGCAGTGTGGCATTAAGGGAAAGTTACTGCTGTGGCTAAAGGATGGTTGAATAGGAGAAGTCAGAGTTGTTATCAATGGACACTGCTCTTCGTGGAATAATATTATTAGTGGAGTCCCCCATGGTTCGGTGTTGGACCTATTATTGTTTTCTATGTTTATCAATGATATTGATGAAGGTATATCAGTCCTAATGTCCACATTTGCAGATGATGCAGAGATTAGCAGGGTGGTTAAAGACAGTATGCTACTGCAACAAGATATAGAAAACTTATCCAGTTGGGCTGAGAAATGGCAATAATGTACCAACTGTGTGGTATTGCGCTCAGGGTAGTGGATAATGAAAAAGACCTGGGGGCAATTGTGCAGTCAGATATGAAGTTCTCTGAGCAGTGCTGACTGGCTGCCAGGGCAGCACATGGGGTTTTGTCAATGATATGCAAGAATTTTGCTGTGCAGGAATAAGGAGGTGATTATTCCATTGTCAGGCCACATCTCGAGTACTGCATACAGGTTTGGCAGCCTCATTTTAGGAAAAATGCACTAGTCTGTTGCCCTTCTTTGTACCCACTCCAGCATACTGGAATGAGTACAGAGTATGGCAATGAAATTGGTGAAAGGAACAAAGGGGTGCTCTTACCGAGAAAAGCTTCAGTTCTGCAAATTGCAACATCTGGAGATTAGGCACCTGCGAGGTGATCTGACTGAGGTGTTTAAGGCTTTGAATGTATTGAGCAAGCTCAGTGCTGATGGGGATTCTTTCTCTTGCAGACACATGAAGGGCCATAAATTTAAATTGAAGAAGCATTGTTACAGAATAGACACATGGAAGCCTTTAGCCGGCAGATGGCTGATTGCTGTAGTAAACTTCATCTGATGTTGTGAAAGTGGATTGCTTGAATAAATTCAAGGAAGAACTAGACAAATTTGTTGGAGAGAATGGATAGGTGAGATGGACATTTTTTTTTTTTTTTTTTTGCTGATGCTGTATAAGCTTGTTTTCTTGCATCATTTGCCACTGCTGAAATTGAAATATCACTAATGATATTTTAATTTCAAGTGGTGAAAAACACTATGTAATCAGACATTTACAAACAAATAACCATAATGACAGCATTTAGGCATAGAAAAAAAAAAAAGTGTGCCTAGCACATGCAGTAGAGGGTTTTGTGTGAAATATCCATGGGGGCACCTATAATGAATTAATGATAATTAAAGTAAGAGATGTATACTTGCAATTGCAACATATTTAAATATCTCTGGAAAACAACATCAATCGAGGTACCCGATTTGTAGTTGAAATTGTGGGATTAGTGTTTAGAATTAGATTGAACGTTTCTTGCAGGAAAGTAATTAACAGTTTAGTTTCCTCCAATCCAAAGTTAACTTTGACATCATCACTCATAATCATGGGTATTTTTTTTATATCTTTTTTTAACACCTTGAATTGAGCTGCACCTTTGAGTACAGTAGCAAAACAAAATAAATCAGCACACTGAGAGTGAATAAGAACCAATCGTCCATCATTATCATCATCATCAGCCATTTTCAATCCACTGCAGGATGAAGGCTTCTCTAGCAACTTTCCAGTTCCTTCTGTTTTGAGCACTGGCCATCCATTTACTACCCACAAACTCATGAATTTCATCTATCCATCTCTGCCTTTGTCTTCCAGGATTTCTTCTAGCTCCTCTTGGATACCATTCTGTTATTTTTTTTTAATCCGTCTGTCATCATGTCTTCGAGCTATGTGTCCTGCCCAAGACCATTTTAGTTCTTTTGTTTTGATAAGAATGTCCTTTACTTGAGTTTGCTGCCTAATCCATGTGTTTCTCTTCTTATGTAACAGTCTGATTCCCAATATAATTCATTCCATTCTTCGCTGTGTAGTTCTCAGCTTCTCTTCCATTCTTTTGGTGAGTGTCCAAGTTTCACTTCCATAAGTCATGGTGGGGAGTATACATTGGTTCATTATTTTATGTTTCAGACAAACTGGAATATTGCTCTTCAGTATGTGACTATATTTCCTGAATGCTTCTCTTGACTTCCAGCCATTTATCATTATTACAGCTAATAACTTGTCCCAGATAAGTATATGACTCCACCTTTTCAATTACTGCTTCTTCAATCATTATTTCCCTTTCTGTGGCATACTTGTTCATCATTACTTTTGTTTTAGCCATATTCATTTTTAGTCCTAAATCCTTACTAACTGTGCATAACTGATTAAGATTTTCCTCTAATTCTTTGGGATCGTGGCTTATGACCACGATGTCATCTGCAAATCGTAAATGGTTTAGGTACTCTCCGTTCACATTGACTCCTTTCTGCGACCAGTCTAATCTTCTGAAACCTTCCTCAAGGGCAGCAGTAAACAGCTTCGGAGATATTGTGTCTCCCTGTCGAACTCCTTTCTCTATTTTAAATTTCTTACTGTCTTTGTCTAGTCTAATAAAAGAGGTAGCACTCTCATATATTTTCTTCAAAATCATAATATGTGGGGTATCTATGCCTTGTCTTTCTAGTGCCCTAAACATTGCCTTATGCTGTATGGAGTCAAATGCCTTTTCATAATCCACAAATGCTAACCATAATGGTGTTTTATCTTCATTTGCTTTCTCCATTGTTTATCTGTGATATTATGTGAAGGTGATCCATAGTTGAGAATCCTGTCCTAAAGCCAGCTTGCTGTTTTGGTTGATTCTCATCAAGTATTCTTTCTAATCTGTTAGTAATGACGCTTGTGAACAACTTGTAGATGTGGGATAAAAAGCTAATTGGTCTATAATTTCCAATTTCTGATTTATCTCCTTTCTTATGCAGCAAAACTATGATTGCATTATTCCACTGCTTAGGCGTCACACCTTTTCTAATGTACTTTGTGAAGAGCCTTGCCAGTTTTTGTGTTATGTCTCTTCCCTTCCTCCCAATTTTAACAACTCTACAGTAACTTCATCTTCCCCCCGGGGCTTTCTGATTCTTCATTTTCTTCAATGCATGTTCTACCTCATCAGGAAGAATATCGGGTATGTCGTATGTGTTGCTACTTTGCAATCCATCTTCCTCACTGCTGGCATCATTCCCTCGCTCCTTGTATAATTCTCTATATAGTCTTCTGCTATTTGAATTATGCCCTCTCTGCTGTTTATAAGTACACCATTGCTATTCTTCAGTTTCAGTATCATTTGTCTTTCTGTATTACTGTTCATGGCTGCTGATTTAAATCCTTTGTTTTCCCTTAATGCTTGTTTTACTTTTCTTGTGTTAAATCTTCTTATGTCCTCTCTGAGTCTCTTTCTAATGGCTTTGCATAACTCAGTATACTCAATTTTCTCCCTGTCAGTGTTTTTCTTGCTCTTCATTTGTCATCTTCGGTTCATCATGACAAGTGTTTCTTGACTAATTTTTTGTTCTTTGGATTTCTTTTTCCCTATAGGTTTCTTGGGCTTTATCACTTTCAGAAAGTTGTAATATTCCTCGTTGATATCTTGGTCCTGAGCAGTCTCCAGAAGCTCAAACTTGTTCTTAAGTTCCAGTACATACTGCTTTTTCTCCTCTTCTGTTATCTCAAAGACCTTTGTATTATTTACTCGAGTCAGTTTTTTCCTTTCCTTTCCTACATCTATATCAAGTGTACATCTTACCATTCTGTGATCACTTCCAACATTTACCTTATTCAGGACGGTAACATCATTCACAATATATCTTCTGTTAGTGAGGATGAAGTCGATTTCATTAGTTGTTAATCCATTTGGACTCTTCCATGTCCAAATGGATTTCTGTTCACCCTTTTCTTGAAAAAAGTGTTCATTACTGACAGTCCTTGAGATTCTGCAAATTCCACAAGTCTTTCACCTCTTTTATTTTTTTCACCAATTCCAAAATTTCCTATAGTTTCCCCTTTCTGCGCTGTTTTGTCTTTTTCCAACCTTATCATTGAAGTCCCCCATAATACTAGTGTAGTGAGTTTTCTGCTCATCTAGAAGACTCAATTTCGGTGTACATTTCTTCAACCTCTTCATCATCATGGCTCGATGTTGGTGCATAAAAATCATTGTAACCTTTAGGTTGTATCTCTTAGAAATCTTGAGTATTAGTCTTGACACCCTTGGTGATGTACTTTTGAATTCCAAAATGTTGTTTTTAAAATCCTATGAACCAGAAACCCAACTCCACCTTCACTCCTTTCACTGTTTCCATTGGTGTACAGCAGATTTCCACTTGATAAACTTATAAGTGATTCATTTCTTCTTCTTGTTTCAGCAAAACCGATGATATTCCAATTCACATTTTCTAATTTCTTTTCCAGCTCTAATATCCTGTCTTCACCGATGAGTGATGTTACGTTATAACAGGCCAAGTTCAGTTTCCGTGCATGGCAGCTTGGTCGTACCCAGAGATTCTTAGCACCCTCTGCTTCCACTCTGATCCTTTCGCTGCCATAAGAGGGGGAGTGAAAGCTGCTGGGGACTGAGGGCCATTTGTTTTGTCGTGCTGTCATATGCTTGAGGGTTTGGTCTTTTCCTCATCACGCTGACCAGGCGTCTTGAAGAGAACTACTCTACACATTCGTTGCCACCTAAGTGATGTAACAGGGCTTACCATCGAGAAGGTGTGCATGAGTGGATTTTAGGGAGGCAGGCCAACTGGACTTCTCCTAAATCTTCTGTAATAGAGAGATACTGGATCCATCTGTTTTAGGCTGAGTGTCTGATAACACACAGGATACCTGTTCCCTTCTAAGCCCCAATCGTCCATAGCAAGTGTTAAATACCTTCTACTGAACGGAATATTTTACATTATTGCAATGAAAACATCTATAGTGGCACCTAACAGTGGAATGCGAAAATGCTAGAAGAAAAAAGAAATTGTCAAATATTTACATTTTTTGCAGTCATATGATAAATACTTGTATTGTTGCAAGCATACTTCGTGCAGTTACTACTGCATGAAGTATGATTGTGACATCATGCTATTTAACAAATGGCTACAATCAAATGGGTAATTAGTCTATTGGCTTGGATTTTGTTAGCCTCTTCCAAGCCCAGAATGTTTTCACATAAAATAAAGCATCTTTCAGGCATACATGGTACACGCGTGGGTTTTTTTTTTTTTTTTTTTTTTGTTTTATCGTGTTCTTCTGATGCAGTTCAACAAAATTCCAATGAATGTATTTGAATTTGTAAATCAATTCACTAGAACTTGAGATATCGTACTGGTCATGAAAAATGCGTCACAAGCTCTAATCACACTACTAGTGAGTGCTCGGCACAGACTAGTGGTTGGAGCATGTGAAGCCGGGGATGATGTCACTTCTGTGACATATTTTTTGTGACCAATCAGATTTACTTTGTTGAAATTTTTGTAGGTGCTCCTAAGGATGTTTTGCATCAAAAATTCAAAGAAGATGTAGCATTTATAGTGATGATGATGTCATACACACTGAAATGGTTATCTGCATCTTTTGTCAGAGTTGTGCCAATCATGTAGGTGCATTGTTTAGATAAGCATTTCCCAATAGTGAAATAAAAAAATAATAATAATAAAATGTGGTTGGAATTAAAAAAACAGCAGGCTTTATTAGTGAAATTACATGGATAGGAAAAGAAGAGGTAGTGATGGCTCTGAAAAATGGGCCATTTTTGATTTCTACAGAAGGCTCTAATCATAGTGATTCCACAATATTCAAGGAATAAAGTTCACCACAATTATGAAATATTATGAAAGATTTCCCACAATTATTCAAGAATAATAGTGGTGACCTTTCATAATAATAAAAATATAAACACCAAATTGAAAGCAGCTTGCCAAAGCAGCTTTCCAATGCCTAGTGCCAACATTGGAAAACAACTCTATGGGGAAACATTTGGTGTCTTCTTCTAAACAAGCATGTGTGATTCCTTGAAAAAAACCGTCTGGCATACAGTGTTGATAATATGCCTGTCACGGTAGCTCTAAAAACTGGAGTATCAAGGGTGTTAAAAGAGGAAATCGAGCACTTGGTTATAACTTGTAATAAGCTGTCCTTATCATATTAATTTATATCAAAGTAAAAAAGATTTTGAAATAGCTGTGTACACATTGGCTGTCTTCGGTTAAAACTGGTCTGGTATAACAGTGGCAGCCTTTGACAAGTCTATTTAAAGAAGAGGTTAGAATAGGTGAGAAAAACAATATGAGCACTTTACGAAGTTACCAAATTGCAAAGTACAACTAGCAATCACCATTGCGTGGCACTGACTCATGCTGAAATCCAGTTCATGAGCCAAAAGTTTGGAAAGAGGAAAAATTCATGAAAGAAAAACTTTTCAATTGCAAAGTTCTGGTGAAAGTGATTGTAAACTGGCCAAGCAAGCTGATAATTATAAGTAAGTTATCCTCACTCATGCAGAAAGTCTTTATATTTCTTTTTTCTGCTCAAATAAAGCAATTTGCTTATTTCTTTTAATTGTTATGCCAACATTTGGATGTACAAAATATCTCTTCAATCCAACATACCTCACATCCGTATACCGAGGTCTTTACTCCTAGACACGTTGAACAATATGCAAAGTTATATGCAAATTTATTTTACCAACAGTTTCAAATTTTTGTCTTCCATTTTGGAAATTGATTACCATAGCAAACTAAGTCAGATGGGTGATTTTGGCTTAGGAATAGGCATTTCTACTGCCAGGGCCATGGGGAGTCTAAAACAAGAGGAAAGGATTTAGTTCTTTTGCTCCACAAAAAACTAATTTCATTCTTTTGATCAGTGAAAAACTATTTGTGCACTATGTAACTACGTAGTGCACAAGTTCCCATTGAAAATGAACTTTCTTATCAATGCTGAGGTAATACAAATTTCATCCATTGACAGTACATCATCTTTTAATTTGAAATTTCTTGTAGCCAAGTTTCCAGTACTTCTTGGTGTCATTAATATTAAAAAAAAAGATCAAGCAATGTGTTTTTCAGAATTAGTTCTGTCAATGTGTTCAATTATGGAGACTGCACCTAAAGAAAGACATCAAGCTTCTTGAAAGGGTGCGAAGACGGGTAACTCACCTGGTGAGATCGGCAGAAGGGCGTTCTTATGAAGAAAGACTTCGAATATGTGGGTTGCAGAGTTTGGAAACTAGACACCTTAGAGGAGATTTGATTGAGGTGTTTAAGGCTCTGAGAGGCATCAGTAAAATGAATGAGGACGAAATTTTCAAGATGCTAGAACTAGGGGACATAAGTTCAAGTTATGGGGGGAAATGTTTAGATTGGACTGCAGGAAGTTTTTTTTACCCAGCGAGTTATAAATTACTGGAATAAGTTGCTTACATGGGTGGTAGAGGCTGACAGTTTGGGGAAATTCAAAGGTCATCTGGATAGTACCTTCGGGTGAGGGACGCGCATAGGATGATAGGTTTAATTTCTTTTCTTTTATTAATTATTATTATTTATTTATTTATTATTTTTTTTTATCATTGTTTTTTTTTTTTTCTTTTTTTTTTTTTTTTAGCTGGTACAGCATAAGCCATAGGCTTTCTTGCACCATGCGGCCATTACTATTACTATTACTAAATGTAAGCCTATCGACACCATTATGGAAGAAGAAAGAAGTAATGTACTGTGGATCTTAGTTGAGGAACTGATAAGTGCACTTGGAAGTTTGAAATATTATCCAAAGTCATGCTTGGCATTTTAACAATTCTTCATATCAGTGCTGAGTGTGAGTGAATGTTCAGCTGGGTTAGGAGAAAAAAAAAACCGAATTCAGATCTTCTGTTGCTGTTGAACCTTCAGAAATCCTCTAATAGCCAAATCAGGGCTGTTGTTATAAACAAGCTAGCAGTGTCATTGTTATGAATGAAACTTTGACTTGCTGTTTCTGAAGAAGGTAAAGTCTGCAATGGTATCTTTCTTGAAGGAACCAAAATCAACTAATGTCTAATAAAATATCCAAACAGAAATCCACAGACAGAAAAAGGTTAGGTAGATTAATGTTTAAAATCATACTCTACTGGTAAACAATCCTATTATTGTCTTTTAATATAAAATGCATATTTTGTCAATGAAATTTAATTTCTAGGATATTGTGGACTTTCAAAAACTCTCCTGCTTTTTCTGAAAAATCTCCCCCCTTGCTTTGCCTCTGCAATCTTTATGAATTTATAAAAATTACTATTGCAACGGTCAACGATTTGCATATATTTATTAATAAAATAATTTAAATAATACAATGAATATAACAAAACAAAAATATCAAAGAAAAAGAAACTTACAAATATTTGTTTATATCTACAGAGAATTTAATTCTGTATAAACTACGAAGAAAATATATATAACTACAAAGAAATTAGAAAACCAGATAGTTTGTTTATATATGTCTAGTATAAAATCATAGAAACAAAATATTATGAAATATACTACAGTACTTTTAACATAAACTAAAAATACGCAATGAAGGTGTATTATTTTAATTGAATTTTTCTCGCTTTGAAGGACCTTTCACAAGAAACTACTGTTATAGGCAGGGTAAGAAAAATTCATAGAGTTATTTTTATATTTAGATAAGATTCTGTTAGACAATACTCATGAATGAATTGGAGAAGTTGTAAAGGGGTTACAGATTTTATATCCTGCAGTATCAATAAAACAAATTTTTCAAACAGATTTTTCAAATATCTGTTGAAATATCAACAGATATTTGAAAAAATTGTTTGTCCTCCAGTGGTTAGCACTGGCGGACAAACAAAAAAGCTCGGAGGTATGACGTCACAAAACGGGCCATACTTTATAGAAGTTTGTAATTGGAGTTTCTTTATTTTCAAAATTTGTAAAACACTGTTCCTCCCTGATATTTTTTTCAGTAAGTGATTATAAATCCTGAATTTATAATTTTTTTCATTCTCACAAACACAAAAATTTCTGGAATCATAGGTAGTACATACAAAGATAATGTGCCGACCAGGTGGGTAAAGTGCCTGCCTGGCAACCCAAAGGTCGAGGGTTTGAATCCCGCCTCGGGCTTGGATCAGAGTAAAATGCAAAAACTTTGGGAGGTGCATTATGTCTACAGAAGCCGATGCACCAACAACTAACAAAAAAAAAAAAAAAAAAAAAAGATAATGCGGTATTTCTTTTAATAAAATTTTTATTTTTATTTTAAACCAAGAACACAAGTTGACCAGAAGCTATTATCCGTGTTGGGAATACGCCTTACTCTTTTGACTGGCCAGAGAAAGCAGTTGACTAGCATGACCTCTTGGTATGTGGGACAGGTGGCTGCATACGTTTTACGTTCCACTTACATTGTGGAACGGCAATCCCTTTAACCCTTAATTTTCGTTTTCTATTTGCTTAAATTGCCTAAAGGCCGGAGATGGAAACAAAGCATACAAAGTCTCTAGTAATCCGTTTGTAATATGGAAAATTTCTTCATTCTACAGAAACTTTTAAATGTAATTACCAGAAGGAATTCAAAAAATTCACTATAAAGCAGTTCGTTAAATGCAGATCCGACTGTAATTAATCAAAAATGAAGCAATTTTAAAATATATAACTGGTCGGATACGCCCTTAAAATGCTGGGGCTGGTGCCCCACTCGCTCAACCCTAGTTCCGACTCTAATCCATCTTTTTGGGAATAGAGTTATTACAATCCATTGGGAATAGAGTTATTACATGAGGATGGAAAAAAAATAATAATTGCTGGATTTCTATTGGTCCAATTGTTACATTTTGGAAAGGTTCAACAAATCTTTTTAAGAATTCAAATTCTTAAAAAGCTTTAAGAGCCATAGTGAAGACTATAGCTGCATTATGCATATATGCTAATGTGCCTAAAAAAACACAGTAGCCAAAAAAAAAGTGAATGGTAAAAATATACTTCATTTATTTTTATTGATGTTTCATTTATAGCAAACAACATTAAAGATTAAAAATGATATTAGTAATTTTAGGCCAGCTCATGGATTAATTCCTTAAAGTGAGCCTATTGCTGTCACTGGAGGAAATAAAGCATCCACAAGAGAGCAGAAAAGGAAAAATTAGAATGCAGAGAAATGTTTATTTTCTAATTAATACAATTACATAAAATAATAATAAATAAAGTTAATTATTTGAATTTTAAACTTGGTGGGCACCACCAAAAAAGGAAAAGATGCTTGTTGAAACTTAATGCTGACATAATAGGGCTAACAGAAATGTGGTGTCACTCAGAAATAGGGGTAGTTTTTCTGGTATGTACAACATATTTAGGAAGGATAGGAAATTTAAAAGGGGTCATTCTTCTTATCTCTTCATATCTTAACTTATCAATTCCTCTTATCTGTAATTACTCATGTTACCCTTAGATCTCTCTTTTTGAATTGGGGATTCATTTGCACTCTCTAGTCCATGGGGACTTCCCCTGAGTCCAAGGATGCTATCATAATTATGGCTAAGGGTTTGCTTACTTCCTTTGCCACCTCCTTTAATATAACTGGATAGATCTCATCCACCCCAGGTGCCTTTCTTATGTTTAACCTCAACAATTTCTCCTCCACTTTGCTCTCAGTTATTACAAAATCATTAAGCACCCTGTTACAGTTTGATAAACATCTGGCATTTTCCTCCCTTAATTACTCCTCTTGTGGATGTAGATGCAAAATACGCATTCAGATTATCAGCTATCTGAGCAGGATCATCAACAGTCAAACTATCAATATCAAGTGGACTATAATGCACCAATAAAACCCAAACCAAATCAAGTGGACCAATCTGATTCATCTCCTTCCTTCCTTCTAGAGTTTATATAAGTAAAGAAGTCCTTGCTGTTTTTCTTAGCATCCTTTTCCAAAGATTTCTCATAATTTGTGTTTGGTTGTCTAACCTCCTTTGTGAATTGATTACTGACTAGCTTATATCTGCCACAGGCTTCAGTGTCACCTTATAATTTGTATGCATCTTGTGTATTTTTCTTCTTTGCTCGAAGTCTCAGTTCATCTGATGTCCATTTAGGCCTAAACCTTGAACAATCATCCCCTCCCTTCCTTCCTTTCTTCTAGAGTTTATATAAGTAAAGACGTCCTTGCTGTTTTTCTTAGCATCCTTTTCCAAAGATTTCTCATAATCTGTGTTTGGTTGTCTAACCACCTTTGCAAATTGATTACTGACTAGCTTATATCTGCCACAGGCTTCTGTGTCACCTGATAATTTATATGCATCTCGTGCATTTTTCTTCTTTGCCCAAAGTCTCATTAGTTCATCTGATGTCCATTTAGGTCAAAACCTTGAACAGTATTTCTTAATCACTATGAAAAACCTAGTAGCTTCTATGATGAGTTTCTTGAATGCTTTCCACTTAGAATTTGACATCATCAGTTGGTCCCACTGTACACAATTTAAAAACTGATGAAGAATAAAAAGAACTTAAAAGATATGTTCACACTGTTTTCTGTCTATACTACCAGAGACTATGTTTCCTCTTCCTGTGTCAGTGATGAATTGGGCTTAGGCTCTTTAGAAACAACTTCATGGGAGCATTTTTTCCCCCACAAATTATTTCAATACCTCCATTGAAATAATACCCTGCTTCTTTATTTGTTTAATGCATTGGGCCTATGCTGGCTGCTAATAGGGATTGTATTATCATATAACAAAAGTTATGGTTTTGTAGTTTGCTTGGCTGCTCATTTAGATGCGATACATTTATTTACTGATCAGCATAATGTAGCTAATTGAGGCTTCTTGTTGTCTGATGGAACCAAATGGTTCTGAAACTGGTTATAATAGTTGCCTTTGAGTTTTTAATGAAAAATAGATTCACCTACTGGGTGTTGTTATTCAATTAAAAGCAATATTAGTAACTTTAGATCAACTTGGGGATAATGTAGTAATTTATAAACTGTCTAAAGTCTAAAGCTCTGTCACAAGAAGGACAGTATAGACCCCTGGCAATAAGACACAAATATAGAATGCAGTGTGAGTGTTTTTTCTCAACTATTTCAATACTTGCTTTGAAATAGCACCTCACTTCTTTACTTGTATAATGCATTGGGCCTGTGCTATGCTACCTAGCAATTGTGATTTTTTTTTTTTT
The DNA here is from genome assembly GCF_048544385.1 of Mastigoproctus giganteus. Lineage (NCBI taxonomy): Eukaryota > Metazoa > Arthropoda > Arachnida > Uropygi > Thelyphonidae > Mastigoproctus > Mastigoproctus giganteus. The sequence goes on from NC_143579.1 coordinate 91,653,065, forward strand.
TTGCTACATAACAAAAGTTCCTTTTTCAATTTCTCCTCCACTTTGCTCTCAGTTATTACAAAACCATTAAGCACCCTGTTACAGTTTGATAAACTTCTGGCATTTTCCTCCTTTTTCAATCAGGAGATTTTTTTTTCCCACTTGACTGCTTATTTAGATTTGATACATTTATTAACTGCTCCATACAATGTCAGTAATTGAGGCTACCTGTTATATAATGATGAAAACAAATAGTTCTGAATGAAACTACAATGGTGCCTTTGGGTTTTTAATGAACAATAGATTCATGTACTGGGTAATGTTATTTGATTAAAAATAATTTTAGTTATTTTAGGTTAACTTGTGTTTGGGTCAGTCCGAGTTCTCTTACTGTCACAGGAGGAGCAACATAGTCTCTCAGTAGTATAGACAAAAATGCAAAATGTAGTGTGACCTTATATTTTCTCAAACTATTAAAGGCGCCTCCATAGCCAGGTGGGCAGGAGCAGCAGCGCGTAGCACACGCTTCTTGATTACACCGGGGTTCGAGCCCGTGACCACCAAATACGGAGGATGTGGAAAGGTCAGGAATGACCACCGCATATCCCCAGAGCAATATGGCCTTAGTTGCTAATGCTCCTAAAAACCAAATAACAAATAACTCAAACTATTAAAAAGTAGATTAGTATTTATGAGTTACGATATAGGCAGACACAAAGTTCGCTCTGCAGTATAGTCAGGTGTCAAGGAGCATCTGTGGTGTTCCATCCATCCATGATTTATCAAACATTTATTTATACAGATAGGGAGGTCATGACCCCATTGTACTAGATAATCATAACACTGTACTTGGAATACTGTGTTTAGTTATGGCAAAATCATCTAAAAAGAAGTCATTGAGATATTGAATGTTGTTCGTCCAAAGACAGACAACTTTCTTGGTGCGATTAGCCAAAGAGCATCCATATGAGAAAAGACTTGGAATATGTGGCTAGAGAGCTTGGTACATAGGAACCTTAGAAGGGGAGCCTCATTGAGATGTCTTATGCTCTGAAAGGGTATAGTAAAATGAATGAAAGTGAAATTTTCATAAATTCACATTAAAGGGGAAGAGGTTCACACTGGATTGTAGAAAGTTTTCTTTTTCTCAACTAATTGTTGATTACTGGAATAAGTTGTCTATATGGGCAGTCACCTAGATAGGTACCTATGTGAGGAGAGAATCCTATATTCAGATTTATTTTGTTTTATTATTTATTTTTTGGCTGGTGCAGCAAAAGCCTGGGGCTTCCTTGCACTATATGACTAATACTAATAATAACGTACTTGTCTTCACTGCATTTAAAAAGTATTGAACTTTGTAAACTGCATATTATTTTTATTTATATTTTTATTAAAATAAAATAAAATGAAATGGAAAACCACTAACACTTTATCAAATATTCTGTCTGGAAGAGTAGACAAGATAAGCTCAAGAAGTATATAAAAGGTAGGATTAAAGTGTTTCCAGAATGGAATTTGTTAAAAATTCCTGAACATCAAATAAGAAAAAAATACTTTTGGATTCATTTTGTAACTTAGAATTATAGTTGCATGGTTACAGTTGCATATGCATAAAGGTTTATTTTTATCTATTGTTTATGGTACGTAATTTTTGTATTGTAATTTTTTTAGAAATTTTTGTCTCTTAAAAATATTGTAGAAATGATTGTTGAAGGATGTAGTGAAAAAGCATTATCAAAAGGTAAGATATTCCAATGGCATAAACATTTGAAAGATAGACATAATATCGCTGAGGTTGAAGCAAGACTGGAAAATCTTGCACAGTGACAATAAAAACTTGACCCCATGTCAGAAGCATTACTTGGGCTAAGTGATGCTTCTTGTCACATTTTTTTTACTGCAGTAATAATACAAATATTTTAACATATGGCAATACAATTGGTTGACATTTTAATGTGTTGCAGATTGTCAGTTTTAATCCAGTTGGTTTCCAAACCAGTCTGTTTTGATCACTTGTTCAAAATCACTTTTTTCATCAGCAGTTCCTGATATGGCATTTTGATCCATGTAACAGATTTTCATTTTCGTTCATATGCCAGTGACTCAATATTTTAATTTCCAGCATTGACTTTAGGCAATTTTTTTGCTCCCTTTTGAATGTTTTCCAAGCCTTAAATTAATTTGACTTATTCTGAAGAATTAGAATGATCATTCATAATGTTCCCCAGTAACATTGTTCCTATGAATTTTTATGCAGTCTTGTGTTTCCCTGTTAGAATAATACTTCATTAACTTAAAATATATATTAAAAAAATATAATAATAATAATAAATAAATAAATAAAATACCTTATGGATATCATCCACGAAAATTGTATATTGTTTCATATAAGAAATTCATACTGTTTTTTTGTCTTTTTCTTATTTTATTAGGAAAAAAGCATAAAATTTCCATCAGTTTGAAAAGGCTTATAATCAGACTAAAACACACAACTTTAAAGACAAAGTTTTCCCAATTTTTTCCTGATAAACTATTGCACATTTAAAGTAAAATAGGGTATATTAACATATATGATATTTTGTTTTTTATTTGTCATAATAAAACATTGATAAAACTAATTAAAATTCTTCCTTAATAGTTTACATTTTTATACTTATTTAGGAAAATGAAACCTTGAAAACATCTCTTCTTCCACCTCCTTCATATACTCTGTATTATTCAAATGCAATGGATAAAGAGTGTGCCATCTTAGGAATTATTAGCCTCCTTCTAACACTAATTAACATTGTATGCATCTTTGCTGCAGCGGTAATTGTGCTTAAAGTAAGTGATCAGAGTAGTTAGTGGCTTTGTTCTTAAGTGAAAGAAAAGTTTTAGTTTCAATTTACAGTTTTGTGATTGATTATTTATAAATGAAACAGATCATCATTTATTAGGATTATGTTCACATATAAATATCTGAGTCTCCCTTTATCAAAGGTTGACTTTGAGAAATTATGGTTTCCTGTCTTGATTATGGTTCCCTGTCTCGTGTCAAGGAGTGGGTGCGAGAGTACACATGAACAGGGGAAGTTTTTACGGCTCCAGCAAAGAAGCCGTAAAAAACTTCTCTAAAACTTCTTTGCTCCAGCAAAGAAGTTTTAGAGAAGTTTTTGCTTTTTTATTGACTTAAATTGGCATATTAATTTATTTTTTAGAGTTGCTTTATATTCCTAGTAACAATACTTTAGTTTAAATTGAATTTAGATAGAGATTTTGTAGGTTTTTACTTTGTATCGGTAAGGGTATCAAATCCAAGTGTGGACAAGTTTTGCAGCTCCCGCAAATGAAAATTTTTAATTAAACTTAGCTGCTTTATTGACTTAATTGTTAGATTAAATTATTATCTATAAGTAGATTATAGACCTAGTCAAACTCCGTGGTTTATTTTGAATTTAGATAGTGCAATTTGGAAAGTAAATAGTACCTTGTGTCTGTAGATTAACCGTTCGTAACTTGCCACCATTGTTAGAAAGGCTTTTGATACTGTTGCACATGGAAGACTTCTGCACAAATTGGAGCAGTGTGGCATTGGAAGCAAATTGCTGCTATGGATAAGGGGATGGTTGAGTGGCAGAAGACAGAGAGTGGTAATCAATGGACACTGCTCAACGTGGACTAATGTTATTAGTGGAGTTCCTCGGGGTTCAGTGTTGGGTCCGTTGTTGTTTTCGGTGTTTATGAATGATATTGATGATGGTATATCAAGTTTAATGTCCAAGTTTGCAGATGATACAAAGGTTGGCAGGGTTGTTAAGGACACTACTGACGCTATGCTGCTGCAACAGGATCTGGAAAGGTTGAACAGATGGGCTGAGAGGTGGCAAATGAAGTTTAACATTGACAAATGTAAAGTACTACATATGGGAAACAGTAACCCCAGAGCAACGTATCAACTCTGCGGTACTACACTGACAGTGGTGGAGAATGAAAAGGACCTGGGGGTAATTGTGCAGGCAGATATGAAGTTCTCTGAGCAGTGCAGACGAGCTGCAAGAGTAGCTCATGGTGTCTTGTCAATGATATACAGGAATTTTTCTAGCAGGGATAAGGAGGTGATTATTCCCTTGTATAAGGCAATGGTTAGGCCACATCTTGAGTACTGTATACAGGTCTGGAAGCCTCATTTCAAGAAGGATGTAGAGCTGCTGGAACGGGTACAGAGAAGGGCAACAAGATTAGTGAATGGAACAAAGGGTTGCTCTTACAAAGAAAGGCTTAAGTTTTGCAAATTACAGAGTCTGGAGACTAGGCACCGGCGAGGTTATCTGATAGAGGTGTATAAGGATTTGAATGGTTTGAGCATGCTCAATGCCAATGGGATTCTTCATCTTGCTCAGAATAATCACCTCAGAGGGCATAAATTCAAATTGAGGAAGGACGGATGTCGGATAGATGTGCGGAAATTTGCCTTTGGCCAGCGGGTGGTTGGTTGGTGGAACCGACTTCCATCATTTGTTGTTGAAGTTGATAGCCTAAACAAATTTAAGGCTGAACTGGACAGGTATTTCGAACGAACGGAGGGGTGAAATGGGAGTGGTGTGTTTTTTTTTTTTTTTTTTTGGCTGATGCTGAATAAGCTTGCTTTCTTGCATCATATGCCTCTACTAATGCTAATGCTATACGATACAATTTGTGCTAGTGTAAGGTTTAACAGAAAACTAGATAGTGTAAGGTTTAACGGAAAACTACATAGCGAGTATAATAGTATCAATTAATCAGTAAAATTTATTATTCTTATTAAATTTCATTGTCAATTGAATTGTACTTTTTTAACTAAATAAATATAGTGACTTAGTTATTACAAACGTAACATTATAAATTAAGTTGACAGGGGATAAGAAAGTCATATAACGTAACTCGGAGATAATATTCGATACCGAAATACATATATATATATATACAGTGTTATAACTGCATTGGGATATAGGTTTAGGGTTATATTTTGTATTGGAATTTTATTGAACTTGAATAGAAATCATGACTCAGACTAGAGCAGCAAAGCAAAAGACTCAAACTAGTGGCAGTGCTGTGGCTTAGGGGAGAACTGAGGGGAAGGCAATTGCCCTCTGAATCACAGTCTATTGAAATGCACTGATTGTTTGATGTTTGTGGAGCAATCAGGAATGGGACATGATATTGCCAAGGGGAATGTCTTTTTGTGTGCACTATGTAAGGAGTGCAAGGAAATCAGGTACCAACTTGGCATTGTTATGGGCTTATTATGAGAGCTTGAAGGACAGTGTGGATGCCCTCGAAGGATTTAAATTGAGGGGCCCATCAAGCTCTCAGCTGCCCACATCAATGCCAGAGCTTGCACTTGAACATCACGCAACACAAAGGCAGCCCCCAAGGCAGAATGTGCTGGTCCCAAAGGAACTAATTGTTGTAGGTGACTCTGTTGTCAGGGAAACGGGGAACATATTGTGCAAAAAGGATAGATGGAACAGGACCAGGGTATGTCTGCCAGGGGCAAAGGTTGATGATGTCGTTTTAGGGCAGATATCATCCTTTAAGGGGCACAAAGGGTGATATTGTTGTACACATTGGCACTAATGATATTAAGAGTAGGAGATAAGCAGAATTACTTAACAAGTACAAGATAATGCTGAAAAAAAGCCGTGAGTTAGGGTTGAATTTGAAAGTGTCTGTAATTCTGCCCAGACACGATAGGAGGGAATATATGATGAGAGGCTTGTCGATCAATTTGGACCTGGAAAGATTATGCAAGGCTCAAGGGGTAGAATTTTTTTCAGCCTGTTCTGTACTTCTAAACAGGAGAGACTGCTTCTATGGGATACACTTAAATAGAAAGGGTGCAAGAATATTTGCTGATGCTATTGAGGCAGAGTTAGTTGGGTTGCAAAACTGCTAGCTTGGTGGGATACATGGACTAATAGATTAACAGTAGCAGCTGGCAAAGGTAAAAGTGATTCTTGCACTACTTCTATTGAAATGCAATTGAGCAGCAGCCTGGAAAGCAAGGCAATGGGAATTTCCAGGACTGCTGGGCATCATAGTGGAACAAGTAAATACATGGGCTGTGTTAGGGTAACTAAGAGTAGAAACAGGTGCATGTATACTTGCATGTACACCAATGCTAGGAGTATAGTTAATAAATTCGATGAGATTGAAGTGCTAGTCAAGACAAAGGCAGATATTGTTGGGATATCAGAGACATGGGGTCACACAGACATAAGCAGTGCAGAGCTGGAATTTGGGGAGTACAATGTGTACAGAAAGGATAGACAGGACAGGAAGGGAGGAGGGGTTATGCTGTTAGTTAAGAAACACATAAAATCTAAGGAAGTGCATCCAATTGATGTTGGTGGATAATGCAATGTTGAGTCTGTTTGGTGTGACATAAGCACTGGGAAAGGAAAAATGAGAGTAGGTGTGTGTTATAGGCCTAATGAGTCTGATGAGTATACAAAGGGTACTAGGAAAGTTTTGCAATACAGCTTTGTTTATTTAATTTTTTCAAAGTAATTTCCTCTACATTCAATACACCTCTTCATCCTCCGAAACCAATCTTTAAACCAGTTCTGCCAAGTTTCACTAGGGAGTAAAGCACACTCGTTGTCCCAAGCCCGTAGAAGGTCCTCATCACTGGAAAACCGCCTCCCTTTTAGCTTCATTTTCACATGCGGGAACAGTGCAAAGTCGCAGGGAGCAAGGTCTGGACTGTAGGGAGGGTGCTCGAGAAGTTTCAGTCCTGTCGTGGTCAAATATTCGGTGCAGGCTTTGGCGCGGTGAGCTGGAGCATTATCGTGATGGAGGTACCAGGTGTCCATTCTTGACTTTGGCCGCAGGTTCTTCATAGATCCAATGACTTTAGGCTGGCATTGTTCAGTATACCACTTAGCTGTGACTGTCTTCTGCGTGTCCAAAACGACATGTTCCACAATTCCACTCGATTTGAAAAATACAGCTATCATTTTCTTCTTTACAGATCGGGATTTTCTGACAATTATGGGTGTGTCGTCATCATCAAAGACCCAAACTTTGTTTTGAGCCTTGGTCGGCAGATCGTAATAGTACAGCCAAGTCTCGTCACCTGTCACGATGTTATTCACATACCGAGATTGTCCCTTATCAAACTTTTTTAACATCTCCCGGCACCAAGTCACACGTTGTGTCATCTGCTCTTCAGTCAGTTGATGCGGCACCCAGAGAGAACAAAGTTTCTTCACGTGCAAATGATCTTGCAGAATCGAACGAATTGCTGGTGCATTTAGGCCCAAAGTATCCTCTATCCGTTGGTAGGTCACTCGCCTGTTTTCGTCAAGCATTTTCCTCACAGCAGTAACGTTTTCCTCCGTAACTGACGTTCGTGGCCTTCCCGGCCTCTCAGAATCCTCCAGAGTGAAATTTCCCCTTTGGAACAATATACCACCTGAATATTGTTGTACGATGTGGACAATCATCATCTAGTGCAAGTGTCATTTCTTCTAAGCACTGGTCTATGGTTAAACCACGCACGAAATTATACCGCAAAACTGTCCTTATCTCATTTCGTGACCACGATGCCATCGCAAGCACTTTACACTCTCACTACTAATGAATAACTGAGCCCGTCGACTTGGCGCGGCGGCTACTATGCACGTATGAACATGTCTCAACAAGCAGCTTCCTGTGATTCATTGTTGCGTCATATTGCAAAACTTTCCTAGTACCCTTTGTAATGAGCAATTCTTCAGAGAAATAGAGTGGGTCAGTAAATTAGAGTGTCTTATAATGGGGGATTTTAATTTCCCAGATATTGATTGGATATTGTGGGTTGATCACTCACACACTAGCAAGGCTATTGTGGATTTATTGGATGATTGTTTTCTACAGCAGCATGTTCAGGAGGCAGCTAGAGGGAGTAATACCCTTGATCTGATTATCAGTAATGATTCTTCAAGCACAAGAATGTGCAGATAAAGGAACCACTAGGTGGCAGTGATAGTATGCTGAAGTGGGATTTACTCAAAGAGGTAAGTACCATCAAGGGTAAAGGGAAGGGTTTTTGCTTTCGTAAAGGTGACTACGGTGTTCTGAGATAGTATTTAAATTCTATACGGTGGAACCAACTGATGATGTTACCAACAGCAAATTCAAAATGGGAAGCATTCAAAGAATCAATCTTGGAAGCTACTAGGTTTTTCATACCAACAAAGAAATATTGTTCAAGATTTAGGCCTAAATGTATGTCAGATGAACTAATTAGACATGTGACAGAGAAGAAAAATGCATGGTATTCATATAAATTAACATGTGACACAGAAGAATATGATAGATATAAGCTGGTCTGTAACCAAGTTACAAAGGAGGTTAGGCAGGCGAAGGCAGATTACGAGAAATCTTTGGCAAAGGATACAAATAAAAGCAGCAAAGAGTTCTTTACTTATGTAAACTCTAGAAGGAAAGGGATGAATCAGATTGGTCCACTTGATATCGATGGTTCAACCGTTGATGATCCTGCTCAGGTAGCTAACAAACTAAATGAATATTCTGCATCTACATTCACACATGAGGGGGTTATTCAGGGAGTGGAATGCCAGAGGTGTATTCAACTCTGGCAGTAAGCTAGATAATCTTGTAATAACTGAGAGGAAAGTGGAGGAGAAATTGTTTGAGATAAACACAAGAAAGGCACATGGGGTGGATGGAATCTATCCAGTTATATTATAGGAGGTGGCAAAGGAAGTAAGCAAACCCTTAGCCATAATTACGAGAGCTTTCCCGGACTCAGGGGAGGTACTCAATGACTGGATATTTGCAAATGTGATCCCAATCCACAAAGGAGGATCAAAGGGAGACACAGGTAATTACAGACCTATTAGTTTAACTTCTGTTCCAGGGAAATTAATGGAGCCACTGGTTAAAGAAGCATTGCAGGATCATCTAGACAAGACTTCAGTTATAACTCGGACACAGCCTGGGTTTGTTAAGGGGAAGCAGTCTCACATGGGGTCCCATCATAGTATCCAATCAAATCATAAATTTGATTGGATACTATTATGTGGTCACAAAGGGACTGGATGCAAGGAATAACTTTGATATCATATATTTGGATCTTAGAAAGGCTTTTGATACTGTTGCACATGAAAGACTGCTGCACAAATTGGAGCAGTGTGGCATTGGAAGCAAATTGCTGGTTTGGATAAAGGGATCGTTGAGTGGGAGAAGACAGAGAGTAGTAATCAACAGATACTGCTCTTCGTGGACTAATGTTATTAGTGGAGTCCCTCAGGGTTCAATGTTGGGCCCATTGTTGTTTTCTATATTTATAAATGATATTGATGATGGTATATCAGGCTTAATGTCCAAGTTTGCAGACAAAACGAAGGTTGGCTGGGTTGTTAATGAAACTAATGACTGTACACTGCTGAAACAGGATCTAGAAAAGTTGAGCAGATGGGTTGAGAGGTGGCAAATGAAGTTTAACATTGACAAATGTAAAGTACTACAAATGGAAAGCAGTAATCCCAGAGTAATGTATCAACTCTGTGGTACCACACTGACAGTGGTAGAGAATGAAAAGGACCTGGGAGTAATTGTGCATGCAGATATGATGTTTTCTGAGCAGTGCAGACAGTCTGCAAGAGTAGCTCATGGTGTCTTATCAATGATATACAGGGATTTTTCTAGCAGGGATGAGGTGATTATCTCCTTGTATAAGGCGATGGTCAGGCCACACCTTGAGTTCTGTATACACGTCTGGAGACCTCATTTTAAGAAGGATGTAAGTCTGTTGAAACGAGTACAGAGAAGGGGAACAAGATTATTGAATGGGACGAAGGATTGCTCTTACGAAGAAAAGTTTAAGTTTTGCAGATTACAGTGTTTGGAGACTAGGCACCTGTGAGTTGATCTGATTGAGGTGTCTAAAGCTTCGAATGGTTTGAGCATGCTCAATGCTGATGGGATTCTTCCTCTTGCTCAGAATAATCACCTGAGAGGGCATAAATTCAAATTGAGGAAAGACAGTTGAAATCGGAAGGTTTTTTGGTCTGATGCTGCATATGTTTGCTTTCTTGCATCGTATGCCTGTACTAATGCTAATATGTTATTTAAATGTTTATCACACATGCTGTTCAAGTATTTATCACATGTTATTTAAATGTTTATCACATTTGCTATTCAAGTATATACCACATATGTTGTTCGAGTATTCATGTAATTTTTACCATATATTATAATCTAATTATCCTAGATTAGTTTTCCCATATTACACGAAGGTAATAGGCTGAGATCACTGTTAGCCTAAGACCTTTAGTTACTTTTGTTGTCCACACCTATACGTTATTATATAATTTTTTTACATCAAGTACAGTATTTCAAAATAGTGATGAAATTTTTCCTCAAGCAAATAGAAGCATTGCTCTACTAATCCCAAAAATTCTTCTTTAGGATTTAAATTCTAACACCTATTAAACATCATCCACTTTTAATCTCATTTTTCCAAAGTTGAAGTTTTTCCTTGAATCCACAAACTTTGTCCATAAACATTAGTACGTTTTCATGTGATCCTTGCAATTTTCAATTTAGCTCATTCAGGTGCTCAAAAATATCAGCTAAGTAAGCTAGTTTCTGGAGCCCATAACTATCCTTCATTAAATCTGCAAAGTTGGAATTATTCACAAAAAAAAATTTTTAACTGTTCTCTTAGCTCATAAACCCTTGATAAAACTCTTCCTTTGGACAGCAACATACTTCAGTGTGAAATAGCAGAGAGTAGTATTCCAATCCCATTTCTTCACACAAAGTTGAAAACAGATGTGACCTTAACGGATTGGATTTCATTAAATTCACCTAATGATAACGTCATGTGATGTAGAATACAGGCAAACTTTTAGACACGAGAGCTACGTAATGCTGGCATTTCTAGGGATAATATGAATCCATGAATAAAACAATGTATTACCAGAATTTCTGGGTTTTCAGAATGAACATTTGATGTAAAACCTTTAACTCTTCGAGTCACTGCAGCTGCACTATTGGGACACAAGCTTAAGCAATCTTTCCATTATATCTTATTTGTCTCAAAGTATTCATTTACCACTTTGAATATTTCATCCCTAGTAGTGTGATTTGGCAGTTCTTTGCTAAACAAATAATGTTCTTCCACGCATTTCTCTGCAATTATTCTAACTAGTGCTATTAATTGAACACAGACATTAGACATGCTGAATCTACAGACATTAGTAATTTGCAATGAAAATTTTTTATATTTGATAATTCTCTGAATTAATTGTGTTTCTATGTCATCTGATGTGTCTTCAATGCATCTACTATAATTAGGCTGACAATAATTCCTTGAGGCCAAAATGGGTCTGGGAGAAGAAATGTTTGGAAAGAGCAGAAAAAATTATTCAACAAAATGATTTTAGGTCGATGCAGAGGGGGACTGCACATCATCAAGTTCATACCAAGAATATATTTTGGATGAATGTATTTTGCTTAACCAATTTTGGTCTTTTAAGAACTCGTCGTTAAACTTATCACACTCCATATTACAATTTTGCTTTATAATTAACATGGCTTTCAAGGTTTCAATGTTTAATCTGGATTTCTCCTTCGACCATGCTATTCATTATAGAAAATAGAAAATATTCTCTCAGTGCAAGCCTCTACCTCTGTTTACACAAATAGCTACTACCTATGATGGCAGCCATCCTACGATATAATCACAATAATATAGGTTATGTTGTGCTGGTATTTAAGCATTTTTTAAAGTTTTTTTTTTTTTAAATGGGACAAAAATGACATTTTTACTAATAAAGCAGAAAAATGGCACTGTCCCATTGAAAACTGGATGTATGGTCATCTACTACTAATAGTATTATTCGAAAGTGGCACCTTTTCAATTGCCTTTGCTTCTTTTGCTCCAAGCATATTGTTAACAATTTCAATGCAGGCTGATAAAATAAGTGATTCTGCAATTGTATGAGGCATTTTGGGCTACCTTATAGCAGTTGGGCTGCCTTACAGCTAGACTCTTCAGCTCGATTTGATACTGTTGTAATGAATTCATAAAAGAACTTTCCTTCCTATTTTGCGTTTGAAGATGCTTAACAAAATTCAAATCTTTTTCTGCACAATGGATGTTTCGTGGTAAGGTGCTGGCGTAGTTTACTTGGTACCATTGCTTCATTTGATAACTCTTCTAGACAAATAAAACATATGGGTCAAGGAAGAGAAGAATTATCTGAGCAGACAAATCCATATTTGATATATTCCTCATTATATTGCCTAAATGCCGGCTTTATCTTTTTTTGGACTACTTTGTTTGTCCTGTGAATCTGATGACTTTCTTGCTCTCTTCAAAATGTTTTCCATTACGAGTGGAAAATAAATATCTACAAAAGTTAAATATAAAGTACTTAATGAAGCAATTTAATAACTGTATTTTGAATAATTTTGTTAGATGTAACATTGATTTTTATTTCTAAAAGTAAGCAATAACTTATTATACGTATATCTTTTCAGTAGAAAAATGTGAAAGCTGGTCCAGAATAATTCGAAAAAACCAATAGGCAAAACAAAAAAAACAAATTGCGTCTAAAGTAAGTAAAATTGCATTTTTTCGTGTTTAAGCAGTGATATCGAACTCTATTTTCGATATCGAACTCTATTTGTTGCTACTTTGTGAATAGCAGACTTGTTCAGATATATATAATCACAGTCCCTAATCTGTAGGGACTGTGACTCTAAGGATACTCTCAATTATAATACTTTGAGATTTGAAATAACTTTTCAGTTATCATAAAATCATTTAAATCCGGGTCCCGATGGTATTTCTCCACTTGTTCTCAAAACCTGTGCTCCTGAACTTACTCCTATTCTTTGCCACCTTTTTTCACTTTCTTATTCCAAAGGTGTTTTTCCTTCTGCTTGGAAATTTGCTCATATCCAGCCAGTTCCTAAAAAGGGTGACAAATCCCTCCTATCCAATTATCGTCCCATTTCAATTACTTCTACTCTTTCTAAAGTATTGGAGAAATCAATTAACCACCAACTCTTAAACTACCTAGAAACCTTCCGTCTGATCAAAGATCTCCAGTATGGATTCTGTCAGTGTTGATCCACTGGTGATATTTTGGCTTATGTTACCCATTTATGGACTAATTCAATGGAAAGGTTCAGTGAAACACAAGTACTTGCTCTTGACATCTCAAAGGCTTTCGATCATATTTGGCATAAAGGTCTTCTAAACAAGCTTCCATCTTATGGTTTGCCAACTGTTTTTAGTAATTGGTTATCCAGTTTTCTCTCTGATTGCTCACTGAGGGTGATGGTAGATGCCTCTCAGTCTTCTAACTTCTCCACTAATGTCGGTGTCCCCCAAGGTTCAGTTCTTTCCCCCACTTTTCATCTTGTATATTAATGACCTTCTTTCATTGACTGGAAATCCTATTCATAATTTTGCCGGTGATAGCACATTGCATTCCACTTTCCATTTTGAGAAACCTTGTCCTGCTCAATCAGCTTCAACTTCTTGAAAATTTGCTACCAGTTCCTTAAATGCCAATCTTCAGGTAATTCTCCAGTGGGGCAAAGATAACTTAGTTAATTTCAACCCTTCTAAAACTCAGTCTTGTCTTATATCTTGCAAAAAGGATTCTTCTGCTCCTATGCTTATCTTTGGTGACACTGCAATTTCTAGGCAAAATGATATATCTCTTTTGGGGATTACCTTGACTTCTAATCTCTCTTTGCACAAGCACATTACAAATATTGCTTCCTCTGCATCTAAAAAACTTGGTTTTCTCTTTTGCTCTCGGCGTTACTTTTCTTCCAAACAGCTGCTCACTCTGTATAAATCGCAAATCCGCCCTGCCATGAAATATTGTTCCCACATCTGGGGTGGTGCCCCCAAAACCTCTCTCAGGCTTCTTGATTCCATTCAGAAGAGGGCAGTTAGTTTAATTAATAATTCATCTCTAACAGAGTCTCTCCAATCGCTTTCTCATAGACTCACTGTTTCTGTTGCATGCCTCTTCTACAGATACTTCCATGGGCACTGTTCTTCTGAATTGGTTTCTACAATTCCTGCTCTCTCTTTCAAAATAATCCAAACACGCGCCGCCACCAGCCAACATCCATTTACTGTCCAACTCCAAACTCACAGAACCAACTTTTCATCTTCCTTGTTTATTCATTCAACTGCCGTTTTCTGAAACAACCTTCCTTCATACATATTTCCTGAAAACTACAGTCTACAGAAGTTCAAGTCCAATGTCAAGAAATATCTTCTTTCGTTTTCTCAACCTCCAACCCAAGCACGGTACTAAGTACTATAGGTTCTAATACCTCTCGTGTTTGGGGTTTAAATAAAAAAAAAAAAAACAGGAGGTGTTTCCCCCCCCCCCCTACTTTGGCAAAATTTGGAGTGCAAAATCAAGACAAGTGATATAGTTAATCACGTACAGGGTGATCAAAAAGTATCTTCTGCAGTAGTACTAGACATACATATTTGCTTTATTGGCAGGTATTTACATATTTACAAACACTACATGTGCTGTTTTTAGAGTAAATGCTGAAAAGTTGAAGTAAGTATAAAATGTTTGCCAATACTGTGGAGAGACTTTTTTATTACCCTATACAAGCGTGGAAGAGCTTATAACCTGGGAGATTATAAAAAATGCAATTGATTTATGAAGAACCCTCCATAGCATGGATACAGAATTAAGATGATGAAAAAATTATGGAATAGTATTACCCAGTGGATTTCTGTTCTTCTGCTCCACTCCTAATTTGAAAGCTTTAGGAACAGTTTCTGTAATAGTAGAAAGATTTCCTTTACTTGGCCTGTCATGTTTACTACCTGTGGCCTTAATACCTTTGTTAAACTGTTCACAGCTTTACTAAGCTACAACAGAGTTTTGTGCATCTGTCAATATTAGTATTAGTAGTTCTCAAATGATGTAAGGAAGAAATTTTAAACAGCATCAGCAAAAAAAAAAAAAAAAAAAAAACTCTACCCACCTCATCTGTTCACCTCTAATAATTTTTTTTATTATTATTAAATTTATTAAAACTACCCACTTCCACAACATCTGATTGAAGTTACTTCCAACAGTCATTCACTCTCTGTCTGAAAGCAGATTTTCACATATCATTCTACAACCATCTTTTTTCAGTTTAAAGTTCCATTATGTGCGATGTATGAGAAAGGGTAAGGATGAAATCACCATTTAGTTTTACTTATATTTAAATAGAAGTAAACTGCTTCACTAGGTTTCTTCACAGGTGTGGTTTCCATGTGCCAACATGCTGAATAAGGATAAATGGGCCTGTTGTACTGGAATCCATAGTGATATGAAATAATGATAACGTATATATCCAGTAAAATATCTTTAATTATACTTTGGAGCTTTTGGGGCTGAATGTTCCTCTTTATCAACAAATAGAATGGAAACTTTAGAGATAAAAATTATTTTAATGGCACAGAGTTGTGTGTGCAGTGAGCCGTGCAAGGGCACGAGGTAAACCATTAAACTGGTATTCATTGTTGCTGCATGGACATGCATAGTTTTGCCTCCAGCATTTATCGAGACTGAGACTTAAAACAGTTGCCTCTAAGATGGAGTGTAGTCTCATGCCTTTGCAGTGGTTCATGGCTCTCGAATTACACAATATATTAAGTGACTCTAACCAGAGGTGGTGGCGAAAGTGTCGGAACTGGTCAATTACTTTGTAGTCCCGATTGAGGTCGTGGTGAGTCGATCAGTAGTGTTCTGCGATTGCAGATTGGTCGGTCTCAGAAAGGCGAATTGATCTGTCGTGTTCTGCGAGGCGGTCTTGAAGACGTCTAAAGGTCTCTCCTATGTAGCAGGTGTCACAATCTTTGCAGGCTGTGGTATACCACACCGCTGCATAAGAGAGGAGTGACTGGAGTCTTTATGTTGGAAACTAGAGAATGTAAGTTTCTACCAGGCAGCTGCACGCATTTTATGTGGTATTCTCAGAGGATTTTTGAGATCTGGCCTGACATGTCTGGATAGTAGGGAATGTAGGTGGTAGGCACAGTTTCCTGAGTTGATGGCAGTCTCAGGTGGACTGTGAGCTCCTGCGCTTGTAATAAGCACTTGTCCAAGATGTGGGTTGGGTAGCCACAATTGATCAAGTCTGTCCTCACTCTTGAAATCTCGTTGCCCCTAGCTTCATCTGTGCTGGAGTGGCTCCAAACCCTGTAGATTAGAGTGCAGGCAGTGCTGTTGAGATGGCTAGGGGCCTGGCCGGATCTGTAGTTTGTGAGCTGTCCGCGCCATATTGACTTACGGTATACTAAGGTTTCTAGATGTGGGCCCACGTGTTTTACCAGGACATCCAAGAATGGGAGAGATCCGTCTACTTCTAACTTTAGAGTGAACTGGATGAATGTTGACAAGGAATCGAGATATTCTAGCAATGTTGCTTCAGAGCCACGAACGATGACAGTGAAGATATCATCGACGTATTTGCACCATGTTGTAATAGGTACTGGTGGGTTCAGGAATATCTGTTCTTCCAATTCTTCCATGGCGATATTGGCCACAATGGAACTAACAGAGGCACCCATGGCAGTGCCATGTACCTGCTGCTATAAGGAATCCTCAAAGGTAAAGACGCTGCCTGACAAGCACAAGTTGAGGGTGGTACAGATGTCAACAGTGGACAGTGACATTCTGTTTGGTAGGTTTGGGTCATTTTCTAGAAGCCTCTTGGTGTAGTTTACAGCCTGTTGGACTGGGATTGATGTAAACAGGGACACTACATCGAATGATGCCATAACTTTGTTGCTCGCCTTGCTGAGGCTGACCAGTCCAAAATCGCAGAACACTACTGGTTGACCCACCATGACCTCAATCTCAAGCGGGACTACGAAGTAATTGACCAGTCCCGACACTTTTGCCACTGCCTCCAGTTAGAGTCACTTAATATATTGTGTAATTCGAGAGCCATGAATCGCTGCAAAGGCATGAGACCACACCCCATCTTAGAGGCAACTGTTTTAAGTCTCGATAAACGCTGGAGGCAAAACTATGCACGTCCACACAGCAACAATGACCACCAGTTTTTAATGGCTTACCTCGTGCCCTTGCACGGCTCCCTGCACGTACAACTCTGTGTACGTTAAAATAATTTTTATCTCTAAAGTTTTAGACAGTGAAGACTCTACATTCTATTTGTTGATAAAGAGGCACATTCAGCCTCGAATGCTCCAAAGTATAATTAAAGATATTTTACTGGATACATATGTTATCATTATTTCATAACATGCTGAATCTTGTTGCTCTTCTCTGCACTTCTTTCAACAGATCCACATCCTTCTTAAAATGAAGCTTCCAGTCCTGTGTGCAGTACTCAAATGGAATATGATCATTTGCTTCCTACAACAGGATAATCAATGTCCCTACCTCTGCTGGCAAAATTCACATATATCATTAAGAGAACCCCATGAGCTGTCCAAGCAGCCTGTCTGTACTGCTCAGAAAACTTCATGTCAGACTCTACAAATACCATTAGGTTCCTCACCATCATGAATATGATACCAACCAATTGGCATGTTATTCTGGGATCAGGACAGATTGCTTCTACAGGGATGGAACACTTAAATAGAAAGGGTGCAAAAATATTTGCTGATGCTATCGAGGCAGCTTTAGGTGGGTTGGAAAACTTCTAGCTTTGGAGGGGAGGGATTCACAGATTAATACAGAAGTTCCCAAACTTCGTCGGTTCACTGCACCCTTAGTGTCCCAGTAATTTTTTCACGGGGCCCCTAAGCCAAAGAAATACCTAACAGCAGTTTTCGACCTTTTAATAATCCGTGTGTTTAATTCTGATTAAATCCAAATGAATCGAATATTAGACAGCAGGAATAAGTGCAAAATTAAGTGAAAATAAAAATAAGGATAGTAGAGCAGTGGCATCAGTGGCAGCAAATATGCAAAAGCCACAACATGTTGTGTGTATTTAACAGTAATTTTTATGTTACAATAAAAATAAATCAAAGTATGCCAGTAGCATTGCAAACCAGTAGAGCAAAGAAGAAAATTAAGAATAGAGTACTGTTGGAGAAACATTATTAGATAATTTAGAAAAAAGTGTCCAAATTAAAGGAAATTTTATCTGTGCCCCGCATTGCTAGGCACCAGTTTCTGAATTGCATGAAATATCACTATATGTAAATGTAACCAGCCAACAATACAGAAATAAGTAAAAATAGAGAATAAATTAAAAATAAAAATAAAAAGTACAACATACCATAATATCGAATTGAATAGAAAAGACTGACCATTATGCCCCATCTCATCAGTGGACCACGAGGCCATAATGGTCAGAGAACCACTACATTTCGAAGGCTGCACAAATCCATGCTGTGAAAGAATGGTACAAGGATCAAACTGCTGATGCAAATCTACTGCACCGGAAAGGATAACGGACTACTGCACCAGCAGTTTGACCCTTGTATCACTCTTTTGCAGCATGGATTTGTGTAGCATTCGAAATGTAGTGGTTCCCTGACCATTATGGCCTCGTGGTCCACTGACGAGATGGGACATAATGGTCAATCTTTTCTATTCAATTCGATATTATAATATGTTCTTCTTTTTATTTTTATTTTTACTTTATACTCTATTTTTACTTATTTCTGTATTGTTGGCCGGTTACATTTAGATATAGTGATATTTCACGCAATTCGGAAACTGGTGCTTAGCAATTGGGGGGGTGGGGGCACCACTAAATTTTCATTTAATTTGGACACTTTTTTCTAAATTATAATAACGATTTCTTAATTTTTAATTTCTTAATAAACTATTCTTAATTTTAGATGTTAATTTCTTCTTTGCTCTACTGGTTTGCCACACTACTGGCATACTTTCATTTCTTTTTATTGTAACATAAAAATTACTGTTTTATATATATATATATATAATATTAAAAATTATATGTTATATGATAGTTATTATAATAATATAATTATAAACAAAACTACAATTCATAATACAAATTATTTTTATTATTTATTATTATTATTAGCCATATGGTGTAAGGAAGCCTGAGGTTTGTGCTGCACCATCCAAAATAAATTCCCGAGTTACCCTGAGAGAGAGAGAGAGAGAGAGAGAGAGAGAGAGAGAGAGAGAGAGAGAGAAGTAGAAGGGAATTACCAAAAAAAAGAAGAAAGATGATATCCAGCTCAGAACCCTGGGTGTGCCAAGCCCATACTCACAAGATTATAGATCACCATAAAATTAAAAACAGATGGCACAATGATACCATACACCTTTTTATAATTAAAAAAATAATAATAATAAAAAATAACTTTAAGTAACTTAAACCCAAATTACATGGCATCCCAGTTGAAAACCACTGGACTAATAGATTAACAGTAGCCTCAGTCATTAGTGAAAGTGATTCTTGCACTGCTTCTATTGGAATGAGCACCGTGGAAAGCAAGGTGCTGGAGATTTCGGAATGCTGGGAGTTATCATGGAACAAATAAATACACATGCTTGTTAAGATAACTAAAAGTAAAAATAGGTGATGCATGTATATTTCATGTACACCAATGCTACGAGTATATAATTAAATTTAATGAACTTGAGGTGCTGGTGAAGACATGAAAGGTGGATATTGTTGGAATATCAAAGACATGGTGTCACACAGATATTAGGAATGCAGAATTGTATACAGAAAGGATAAACAGAATAGGGAAGGAGGTGAGGTTATGCCGTTAGTTAAGAAACACATAAAATTAAGGAAGTGCATCCAGTTGACGTGGATGGACAGTGCAATGTTGAGTCAGTTTGTGTGACATAAGCACTGGGAAAGCAAAAATGAGGGTGGGAGTGTGTTATAGGCCTAAGACTCTGATGAGTACAGTGAACAGTTATACAGAGAAATACAGTGGGCCAGTAAATCAGTGTATCTTATAATGGGAGATTTTAACTTCCCGGATATTGACCGGAACTTGTGGGTTGGTCACTCGCACACTGGCAAGGCTTTTGTGAAGTGGATTTATTGGATGATCGTTTTCTACAGCAGCATGTTAGAGAGGCAACCAGAGGGAGTAACACTCTTGATCTGATTATCAACAGTGATTATTCATGCATTAAGAATTTACAACCCTAGGTGGCAGTGATATAGTGTACTGATGTGGAATTTACTTAAAGATGTAACTACCATCAAGGGTAAAGTGAAGGGTTTTTGCTTTCATACACTGGTCTCAGTGATTTTTTAAGTTCTATACAGTGGGACCAACTGCAAATTCTAAATGGGAAGCATTCAAGGAAGTAAACCTTGGAAGCTACCCCATTAAGTAGATAAGAAAATAAGAATTATATGCTTCCCTCCTCATACAGGTAAATATCCACTTGACCTTTGAATTTATTCAAGCTGTCATCCTCACTCAACTACCTGCGTTGGCAACTTGTTCCAGCAACCAACGACTTGCTGGCTAAAAGAAAACTTCCTAAAATCTAATTTAAACCTCAATCCCTGTAATTTGAATTTATGGCTCCAGTTCTGGAATTCTTTATAACAGTGAAAATTCCAACTTCATTAATTTTAATAATCCCTCTCAGAGCCATATAAATCTCAATCAGGTCACCTCTGAGGTGCCTGGTTGCCAAGTTTGTAGCTCACAGAATCAGTCTTTTCTTGTACCGTTGTCCTTTTTCTGAACTCACCATTCCAGTTGCCCATCTTTAGACCCTTTCAAGAAGCTCAATGTCTTTTTTCAGATGAGGTTGAACACAGTATTCCAAAAGTAGTCTTACAATTACATTATACAGTTGGATTATGACCTCCTTATCTTTACAGGATAATGATCAATAAATAATAGGATACTGTGGACTTTTCGTGTTGCCTGTTTTACACTGTTCAGAAAACTTGATATCATCCTGTATTGTAAATTCCAGATCCCTTTCCTCCTCCTCCTCCGTTTTTAATTCAAACCCCACCAAGTGTATAATTTATTTGGGGGGGGCTGTTCCCCAAGTGTATGACATTGCATTCAACTGTATTAAAACATAGCTACCACTTCTCTGGCCATCCTTGAAGTTTGTTCAAGTCATTCTTAAGGAGCACTGCTTGTCACTGATTGTTAATGACTCTGATAATCTTTACATCGTCTGCAAATTTTGATGTCACACCTTCCATCCCTTTGTCAATGTCATTTATGAAAATGAAAAACAACAGTGGTCCAAGAACTGATCCTTAAGTGACCCCACTCCTGACGTTACACCGATTTGAAGAACATTCGTTAATCACAGCCTTCTGCCCTGCAACCAACTAGCAATTCATCTTAGAATCTTATAAGTAATCCTAACCTGTTCAAATTTACACAATAACTTCTCATGAAGGACCGAGTCAGATGCTTTGCTAAAATCCAAATAAACTATGTTGAAATTGTTCCCTACATCCAGCTCATGAGCAACTGTGTCAAAATAGCTTACCAAGTTAGTTAAACATGATTAAGTATTTTGATGTCACACCTTCTATCCCTTTGTCAATGTCATTTATGAAAATGAAAAACAGCGGTGGTCCAAGAACTGATCCTTGAGTGACCCCACTCCTGACGTTACACCGATCTGAAGAACATTCTTTAATCACAGCCTTCTGCCCTGCAGCCAACTAGCAATTCATCTTAGAATCTTACAAATAATCCTAACCTGTTCAAATTTACACAATAACTTCTCATGCAAGACCGAGTCAGATGCTTTGCCAAAATCCAAATAAACTATGTTGAAATTGTTCCCTACATCCAGCTCATGAGTAACTGTGTCAAAATAGCTTACCAAGTTAGATAAACATGATTTTCTCTGGTTTAACATGGTTTAACAAAACCATGCAGTGTGTCCTTCAGAATGCAGTATCTATCTAAATATCCCTGAATTTCACTCTTGATCATTACCAATGAAGTCAGACTAAATGTGTGATCACTTCCTGACAATGGTTCTTATACTTTAAGCCCTGTGATGTCATCTGATTCATTAGTAATGATGAAGTCAAAAATATTTTCACTCCTACTACTTTCTCTAACATGTTGGTAGAAATAATAATCTAGTTTATTTAAAAAAAATTTTCCCCATGGTGACTTTCCCTCTCACTTATTTCAATCAATCTGTTGCAAATTAAAGTCACCCATAAGAAGACATTCATGCTTGCTTGCTCATTCCATCTGCATGTAGAGACTCTCGTCATACTCTTCACAATCTTCCAGTCTGTAGATTACTCCCACTCTCATTATGCCTTTGCTTCTGACTAACTTGCACTGTATTAGCATAAGCAAAGAATTATTTGCTACTCTTCTTTCCATTTTTAGCTGCACATTCTCATAATCTTTCTTAGCTTGCCTAAAACTCCTTAGTAGCTTGAATGCCGATTAGTTTGTACTTACTCAAAGTTTCTGTCTAAATGGAATTCACATAAGCTGATGAGACTAGCTGCATTTTTCTTCTTTGCAACTACTCTCATCAGCTTATGTGAAATCCATTTAAACCTAAACCTTCAACAGTATCTCTTAGTTGGTATAAAAAGCTTAGTAGTTTTTTATTAATACTTCCCTGAATGCTTCCCATTTAGGATTTGACATTGGTAACTTTCTCATTTGGTACCACCAAAAAGAATTTAAATACTCTCTAGGCAGTTTTTAAATTCTTAGTCATCTCTTTCGATTCATTTTTAAATTTATCATAGTCAACTTTACAAAATTAAAATCCCTTTCCTTTAACTTTAATAGTAATTATATCTTTAATTTAATCCCATCAGTATATTCTGATCACTACCACTTAGTGGTTCCTTTATCTGTAGATTCATGAAGAGTCACTACTTATAATGAGATCAATGGTATTGCTTTCTCTTGTTGCCTCTCTGACATACTGCTTTGTAAGTTACCAACTCAAGTTCCTGTCAGTATCTGGAAATTTCAAATCACCCATTATATAGTATTCTGATTTGCTGGTCCACTCAATTTATGTGTATAGTTCTTTGCTTTACGCATTGCAGTTATTTGGTCTTTAACATACTCCTACCTTCATTTTGGTTTTTTCAGACCACCTGCCTTTCTAGCAACAACAAATATTTTTGAAACTTCTATTTAAGTATTACAATTATTTTTACAAATAAAAACAAATACAGTGGAGCCCTGATAAGAAATTCCCACATAAGAAGTTTCCCAGGAAAAAAAAACTTTCCCACTTAAAAAAAATGCGCAATGAAGAATACACAGTGTGTTATTATAATGACATTTTCCCATTTAATAAATTTTGTTAAATATAGAAATTCTTTATTTTTATATTTAAAAAATATTAAACAATATAAACATTTTGGTGATCGAACAAGTTAGTGCACAGCATCATTTTATCTGCCAAGAAGAAGCAACATTACTCTTCTCCTCTGGCGAAGTGTTGCTTATTCAAGGTAGTGCAATATCAGGGCAATGCATTGTGAAGGCATTCACAATATGAGATGTAACAAAAACTCTGCCATTTCACCTACTTAGGTGATTTACTACAAACTAAAATGATGTTATGCACTGATTTGTTCAATTAGTGAATTTTCCGAGGCTTTCAGCCCTAAAACCTTTTTTAGTATAAACATTTTGATATAATGGAAGTGACATTTTGCAATTGATTTCATTGATATCCATAATTGGCTAGCATGGCTGGTGAATCATTAGTAATTGGCTAGTGAATCATTTTCCATTAAGTTCTGAACAATTCTGAATTACTTAGTGGATTGTTGCTGTGTCTTATTGTAATTGTGACCTTTTGAGGTGTGTTGAAAGCTGAATTTATAATACTTTATGTTGATTACCAATATTATTTTTGGTAATTCTTTAAAGAATAATCATTTTTTTATCTATCTACTGTATTGGCCCTCCTTGGCAGTTTTATTTTAAAGATACAAATATTAATTATGAAATATGCTGATTATATGAGTATAATAATTATTAATTATACCGATTAGACTAATTATATTTTTCTAATTTGAAGAGTTATATATAGTTATACAAAGGGTACTAGGAAAGTTTTGCAATATGACGCAACAATGAATCACAGGAAGCTGCTTGTTGCTGCATGTTGAGACATGTTCATACGTGCATAGTAGCCGCCGCGCCAAGTCGATGGGCTCAGTTATTCATTAGTAGTGAGAGTGTAAAGTGCTTGCGATGGCATCGTGGTCACGAAATGAGATAAGGACAGTTTTGCGGTATAATTTCGTGCGTGGTTTAACCATAGACCAGTGCTTAGAAGAAATGACACTTGCACTAGATGATGATTGTCCACATCGTACAACGATATTCAGGTGGTATAGAGAATTCCAAAGGGGAAATTTCACTCTGGAGGATTCTGAGAGGCTGGGAAGGCCACGAACGTCAGTTACGGAGGAAAACGTTACTGCTGTGAGGAAAATGCTTGACGAAAACAGGCGAGTGACCTACCAACAGATAGAGGATACTTTGGGCCTAAATGCACCCGCAATTCGTTCGATTCTGCAAGATCATTTGCACGTGAAGAAACTTTGTTCTCTCTGGGTGCCGCATCAACTGACTGAAGAGCAGATGACACGACGTGTGACTTGGTGCCGGAAGATGTTAAAAAAGTTTGATAAAGGACAATCTCGGTATGTGAACAACATCGTGACAGGTGACGAGACTTGGCTGTACTATTACGATCTGCCGACCAAGGCTCAAAACAAAGTTTGGGTCTTTGATGATGACGACACATCCGTAATTGTCAGAAAATCACGATCTGTAAAGAAAAAAATGATAGCTGTATTTTTCAAATCGAGTGGAATTGTGGAATGTGTCGTTTTGGACACGCAGAAGACAGTCACAGCTAAGTGGTATACTGAACAATGCCTGCCTAAAGTCATTGGATCTATGAAGAACCTGCGGCCAAAGTCAAGAATGGACACCTGGTACCTCCATCACGATAATGCTCCAGCTCACCGCGCCAAAGCCTGCACCGAATATTTGACCACGACAGGACTGAAACTTCTCGAGCACCCTCCCTACAGTCCAGACCTTGCTCCCTGCGACTTTGCACTGTTCCCGCATGTGAAAATGAAGCTAAAAGGGAGGCGGTTTTCCAGTGATGAGGACCTTCTACGGGCTTGGGACAACGAGTGTGCTTTACTCCCTGGTGAAACTTGGCAGAACTGGTTTAAAGATTGGTTTCGGAGGATGGAGAGGTGTATTGAATGTAGAGGAAATTACTTTGAAAAAATTAAATAAACAAAGCTGTATTGCAAAACTTTCCTAGTACCCTTTGTATATAACAAATATAGTTGGAAAGATGAATTCCTTTGGAGTTCATCCTTTCAATTTGCTAATGAGTTTAATGAACAGAATGTTAAGCAATTAGAAATCCTTAGTTTAAAAATGTTTCCCATAGGCAGAGTAAAATATTTAATTTATGCATGTGTATCTTTTCGTTTTTATTTGTAGTTAATATTTCTTACCCTTAGGTCATTTTCCCCCTTTTTTTTTAAGAAATTTTCCCTTGTAAGAAGCTCTAAACCTCCACACCCTTGGTAAACTTCTTAATAGGGTTCTACTGTATTTTTGTACCTTTTCTATTTAAGTATTATAAATATTTTTACAAATAAGAACAAATATTTTTGTACCTTTTCTATTTAAGTATTCCCCCCCCCCATAAAAACAGTCTCTCCTATTAGCAAGCACAGGCCATTCTAAGAAAAATTCCAAACATGAGCCTTGCACTGCTTTTCCAGGGTAAAATTAGCATTAGCATTAGGTGAGGCATATGATGCAAAAAAGCCAGCTTATAGAGCATCAGCAAAAAAGAAAAAAAAAACACCTTCCCATTTCACCCATCCAGTCACTCCAAATGTTTGTCTAGTTCAGCCTTAAATTTATTTAAGCTTTCAACTTCCACAACAACAGATGAAAGTCTCTTCCAGCAATCAACTACCCGCTGGCTAAAGGCAAACTTCCGCACATCTATTCTACAACTGTCTTTCTTCAATTTGAATCTATGCCCCCTCAAGTTTTAATCTCAGCAAGTGGAAGTATTCCATCAGCATTGTGCCTGCTCAAACCATTCAAGGCCTTGTACACCTCAATCAGATCACCTTGCAGGTGCCCAGTCTCCAGATGCTGCATCTGACACAATTTAAGCTTCTCCTGTTAAGAGAACCCCCCTTGTTCCTATCACCAATCTTGTTGCCCTTCTCTGTACTTGTTCTAGTGGCGCCTCCGTAGTCAGGTGGGAAGGAGCAGCAGTGTGTAGCACACGCTTCTTGATTAGACCGGGGTTCGAGCCCGTCACCACCAAAATTGGAGGATGCGGAAAGGTCAGGGAATGACCACCGCATATCCCGGAGCAATATGGCCTTAGTTGCTAATGCTCCTAAAAACCAAAAAACAACAACACAACAACAAACAACTTGTTCTAGCAAACCTACATCCTTCCTAAAATGAGGCCTCCAGACCTGTATGCAGTACTCAAGGTGTGTCCTGACCATTGCCTTATATTGGTATAATCATTGGTATGACCATTGGTATAATCCCCTCCTTGTCTCTGCTAGCAAAATTCCTATATATCATATACAAAACTCCATGACATGCTCTGGAAGCCCATCTGCACTGCTCAGAGAACTTCATATCCGCCTACACAATTATGCCAGGTCTTTTTCATTCTCCACCTCCCTGAGTGTAGTACCACCCAGTCGGTATGCTCTTGGGTTAACTGCTGCAAATATGCAGTTCTTTGCATTTAGCATTAGCATTAGCATTAGTAGAGGCATATGATGCAAGAAAGCAAGCTTATTCAGCATCAGCCAAAAAAAAAAAAAAAAAACCATTCTCCCATTTCACCCCTCCGTTCGTTCGAAATACCTGTCCAGTTGAGCTTTAAATTTGTTTAGGCTATCAACTTCAACAACAAGTGATGGAAGTCGGTTCCACCAACCAACCACCCGCTGGCCAAAGGCAAATTTCCGCACATCTATCCGACATCCGTCCTTCCTCAATTTGAATTTATGCCCTCTGAGGTGATTATTCTGAGAAAGATGAAGAATCCCATTGGCATTGAGCATGCTCAAACCATTCAAAGCCTTATACACCTCTATCAGATCACCTCGCCGGTGCCTAGTCTCCAGACTCTGTAATTTGCAAAACTTAAGCCTTTCTTCGTAAGAGCAACCCTTTGTTCCATTTACTAATCTTGTTGCCCTTCTCTGTACCCGTTCCAGCAGCTCTACATCCTTCTTGAAATGAGGCCCCCAGACCTGTATACAGTACTCAAGATGTGGCCTAACCATTGCCTTATACAATGGAATAATCACCTCCTTATCCCTGCTAGAAAAATTCCTGTATATCATTGACAAGACACCATGAGCTACTCTTGCAGCTCGTCTGCACTGCTCAGAGAACTTCATATCTGCCTGCACAATTACCCCCAGGTCCTTTTCATTCTCCACCACTGTCAGTGTAGTACCACAGAGTTGATATGTTGCTCTGGGGTTACTGTTTCCCATATGTAGTACTTTACATTTTTCAATGTTAAACTTCATTTGCCACCTCTCAGCCCATCTGTTCAACCTTTCCAGATCCTGTTGCAGCAGCATAGCGTCAGTAGTGTCCTTAACGACCCTACCAACCTTTGTATCATCTGCAAACTTGGACATTAAACTTGATATCCCATCATCAATATCATTCATAAACACCGAAAACAACAACGGACCCAACACTGAACCTTGAGGAACTCCACTAATAACATTAGTCCACGTTGAGCAGTGTCCATTGATTACCACTCTCTGTCTTCTGCCACTCAACCATCCCCTTATCCATAGCAACAATTTGCCTCCAATGCCACACTGCTCCAATTTGTGCAGCAGTCTTCCATGTGCAACAGTATCAAAAGCCTTTCTAAGATCCAAATATATAATATCAAAGTTATTCCCTGCATCCAGTTCTTTTGTGATTACATCATAGTATTCAATCAAATTGGTCAGGCAAGACCTGCCCTTAACAAAACCATTCTGCGTCTGAGCTATAACTGAATTCTTGTCTAGATGATCCTGCAGTGCTTCTTTAACCAGTGCCTCCATTAATTTACCTGGAACAGAAGTTAAACTAACAGGTCTATAATTACTTGTCAGCCTTTGATCCTCCTTTGTGAATTGAGGTTACATTTGCACATCTCCAATCTATGGGTACCTCCCCTGAGTCCAAAGAAGCTCTCATAATTATGGCTAGGGGTTTGCATACTTCCTTTGCTGCCTCCTTTAATATAACTGGATAGATCCCATCCACCCCAGGTGCCTTTTTTATGTTTAACTTCAACAATCTCTCCTCCACTTTCCTCTCAGTTATTACAAAATCATCCAGCTCACTGCCAATGTTTACTTTACCTACATCATTCTCCTTCCTGAATAACCCCTCATGCGTGAATGTAGATGCAAAATACTCGTTTAGATTGTTAGCCACCTGAGCAGGATCCTCAACTGTTGAACCATCAATATCCAGTGGACCAATCTGATTCATCCCTTTCCTTCTCGAGTTCAAATATGTAAAGAACTCTTTTCTGTTTTTCTTTGCATCCTTTGGCAAGGATTTTTCGTAGTCTGCCTTTGCCTGCCTAATCTCCTTTGTGACTTGGTTACAGACCAACTTATATCTATCATAGGCTTCCATGTCACCCATTAATTTGTATGTATCCCATGCATTTTTCTTCTCTGCCACATGTCTCATTAATTCATCTGACAACCATTTAGGCCTAAACCTTGAACAATATTTCTTAGTTGGTATGTAAATCCTGGTAGCCTCCAAGATTAGTTCCTTGAATGCTTCCCATTTTGAGTTTGCTATTGGTAACATCATCAGTTGGTCCCACTGTATAGAATTTAAATACTGTCTCAGACCATCATAGTCGCCCTTACGAAAACAAAAACCCTTCCCTTTACCTCTGATGGTAGTTACCTCCTTGAGTAAATCCCACTTCAACACACTGTGATCACTGCCACCTAGTGGTTCATTTATCTGCAGATTCTTAATGCATGAAGAATCACTACTGATAATCAGATCAAGAGTATTGCTCCCTCTTGTTGTCTCACGAACATGCTGATGTAGAAAACAATCATCCAATAAATCCACAAAAGCCTTGCTAGTGTGTGAGTGACCAACCCACAAATTCCAGTCAATATCTGGGAAATTAAAATCCCCCATTATAAGACTCTCTGATTTACTGGCCCACTCTATTTCTCCGAACAGTTTCTTATTATACTCATCAGAGTCATTAGGCCTATAGCACACTCCTACTCTCAATTTTGATTTCCCTATGCTTATGTCACACCAAACTGACTCGACACTGCCCTGTCCATCGATGTCGACTGGCTTCACTTCCTTGGACTTTATGTGTTTCTTAATTAATAGCATAACCCCTCCTCTCCTCCTGTCCTGTCTATCCTTTCTATACACATTGTATTCCCCAAATTCCAGTTCCGCATTACTTATATCTGTGTGACACCCTGTCTCTGATATCCCAACAATATCTGCCTTTGATGTTTTGAGCAATACCTGAAATTCATCAAATTTATTTACCAAACTCCTAGCATTGGTGTACACGCAGGTATACATGCACCTGTTTCTATTCTTAGCTACCCTAACACAACCCATGTGTTTACTTGTACCGCAATGACTCCCAGCAGTCTCTGAAATATCCTGCATCTTGTTTTTCAGGCTTCTGCTCATTTCGATAGAAGCAGTGCAAGAATCACTTCCACCTCTGCCAGTGGCTACTGTTAATCTATTAGTCCTTGTATCCCCCCCAACTAGCAGTTTTCCGACCCACCTAACACTGCCTCGACAGCATCAGCAAAAATTCTTTCACCCTTTCTATTTAAGTGTATCCCATCCCTGTAGAAGCAATCTCTCCTGTTAACAAGTACAGTCCAGGCTGACAAAAATTCTACCCCTTGAGCCTTGCACAATCCCTCCAGGGCCGAATTGATCGACAAGGCTCTCATCATATACTCCCTCCTATCGTGTCTGGGCAGAATTGCAGACACTTTCAAGTTCAACCCTAATTCACTGCTTTTTTTCAACAGTGACCTGTACTTGCTAAGTAATTCCGCCGGTCTCCTACTCTTAATATCATTAGTGCCAACGTGTACAACTATATCACCTTTTGTGCCCTTAAAAGATGATATCCGCTCTACAACGTCATCAACCTTTGCCCCTGGCAGACATACCCTGGTCCTATTCCACCTATCCTTTTTACAAAGCATGTTCCCCGTTTCCCTGACAATAGAGTCACCAACAACTACTAGTTCCTGTGGGACCAGCGCATTCTGCCTAGGGGGCTGCCTCTGTGTTGACTGATGACCAACTGCAATCTCTGGCGTTGATGTGGGCAGCTGAGAGCTTGATGGGCCCCTCAATTTATTTCCTTCGAGGGCATCCACCCTGTCCTTCAAGGTCTCATAAAGGCCCATAACAACGCTGAGTTGTCACCTGATTTCCTTGCACTCCTTACATCGTGCACACACAAAGACATCCCCCTTGGCAGTATAATGTCCCGTACCCGACTGCTCCGCAAACATTAAGCAAACAGTGCATTTTAAAAGACTGTGATTCAGAGGGCAACTGCCCCCCTCAGTTCTCCCCTGAACCACAGCATTCCCATTAGCTTGAGCCTTTTGCTTTGCTGCTCTGGTCAGCGTCATGATTCCGATTTAATTCAATAAAATTCAAAACAAAAATTAAATCTTTAAGTTATATCCCAAAACAGTTATGTTATATATATTTTTTTTCGGTATCTAGTGTTTTCTACGAGTTCCCTTTATACAACTTCCGTATCACGTGTACCACTATAGTTATGTATTAATTATTTGTTACGATTAAGTCGTTATATATATATAGAGTTAAAAATACAATTTAATTGACAATATTATATTATGCACTATACTACACTAAGCTTATGCTATCGTGTAAAAATGGCGAGAATTCACGAACGGTATTTCTACGGACTCGTAAGTATTGATTAGCTTCCAAATCCCGCTATCTCAATTTAGAATAAACTAAGATCCTAACTAGGTCTATAATCTACTTATAGAAGATAATTTGATATAATAATTGGTTAATAAATCGACTAAATTTGGTTAAAAAAAAAAAAAAAAGACCTCTCGTTCAATTTGTGACACGTGGATTTGATACCGTTACCGATACTAAGTAATATCTACAAAATCTCTGTCTAAGTTAAACTTTAAACTAAGTATCTAGAAAATAAGTTAATATGACAATTTAAACTAATAAAGCAGAAAATAAATCAGGAAAAACTTCTCTGTTTCAAGAGCTTTAAGGAGCAATGCAAGATAAGTTCTTTGAATGCTTCCCAATTTGAATTTGCTGTTGGTAACATCATCAATTGATCCCACTGTATAGAATTTAAATACTCTCTCAGTCCATCGTAGTCGCCGTTACGAAAGAAATACCCCTTCCCTTTACCCCCCTAATGGTAGTTACCTCTTTGAGTAACTCCCACTTCAGAACACTGTGATCACTGCCACCTAGTGGTTCATTTATCTGCAGATTCTTAATGCATGAAGAATCACTACTGATAATCAATTCAAGAGTATTACTCCCTCTAGTTGCCTCCCGAACTTGCTGATGTAGAAAACAATCATCCAATAAATCCACAAAAGCCTTGCTAGTGAGTGAATGACCAGCCCCCAAATTCCAGTCAATATCTGCGAAATTAAAATCCCCCATTATAAGACTCTCTGATTTACTGGCCCACTCTATTTCTCTGTACAGTTTCTTATTATACTCATCAGAGTCATTAGGCCTATAGCGCACTCCTACTCTCAATTTTGATCTCCCAATGCTTATGTCACACCAACTTTGCTTATGTCACACTGACTCGACACTGCACTGTCCAGTGATGTCGACTGGCATCACTTCCTTGGATTTTATGTGTTTCTTAACTAATAGCATAACCCCTCCTCCCTTCCTATCCTGTCTATCCTTTCTGTAGACATACTCCCCAAATTCCAGTTCTGAACCAGTTTTGATGTCATTGTACTACCCAATTCCAGTTTTGAGCAATAACTCAAATTCATCAAATTTATTTACTAAACTCCTAGCATTGGTGTATACGCAAGTATACACCAATGCTAGGAGTTTAGTAAATAAATTTCCTCTTAGCCTGCTCTTCCTCTTAGCCACCCTAACACAACCCATGTGTTTACTTGTACCCCCATGATTTCCAGCAGTCTCTGTAATATCCTGCATCTTATTTTCCAGGCTGCTGCTCATTCCAATAGAAGCAGTGAAACCAATTTGTGAAACAAATTCCTTAAATGCCATGAAATCCTCCTTTATTTTTACCATATTAACCTCGAACCTCTACATATTGTTATTCTTACTTGGAGCACTACATTTCAATTCAATCCTCAAGTTTACATACTACTCTTTGCGATCATAAAAAACGTGCCCCCCCCCATGTTTCCACTTTTCCACAATTCCATCTTATTCTCTGAGCTGATGTAAACTTTCACAAGAAAGAACCATGAGAAACAAACTATATGAGTCTGTTTGAATCCGTTTGCAATTTATATTCTTTCTTACATCTGGTACAAATTTTCTCCCTTATTCAAAGTCTCGTATCACCTTCTCCTCTGCCAGTGGCTACTGTTAATATATTAGTCCTTGTATTCCCCCAATCTAGCAGTTTTCCGACCCACCTAACACTGCCTCGATAGCATCAGCAAACATTCTTGCACCCTTTCTATTTAAGTGTATCCCATCCCTGTAGAAGCAGTCTCTCCTGTTAACAAGTACAGACCAGGTTGAAAAAAATTCTACCCCTTGAGCCCTGCACAATCTTTCCAGGGCCGAATTGATCGACAGGGCTCTCATCATATACTCCCTCCTATCGTGTCTCGGCAGAATTGCAGACACTTTCAAATTCAACCCTAATTCACGGCTTTTTTTCATCATTGACCTGTACTTGTTAAGTAATGCCATTAAGTTAGCGCTTAGTAAAATTGATGAGCTTTCCATCTCATCTGCCATAATTTACACAGATTCTCTTAGTGCTATCTGTGCCATAAGGAAGAATTTCTCCTTTTCTCATCCTACATTGAAACAGATTCATTCCCAGCTATTCACTTGCAGTGTGTCCAATCAGTCAATCAGTTTTTGCTGGATCCCTGGCCATTCAGGCATTCCGGGAAATAAAAGTGCTGACTTTGCCGCTAAACATCCTCAACCCGCTCTCTCACAACATCCTCAGGTTCCTTTCTCTGATTTTAAGTCTATCATATGCAAAGAGTGCTACGATAAAAGGTCACAGACCTGGAAAAGTGACACTAACAATAAACTTTAGCAGATAAAAGATCTAAAGCTGTGGCTGTCTGGCTTCCGACAAAATAGACGAGAAGAAGTGGTACTGGCAAGACTCAGAATTGGACACACTCACCATACTTATCTCTTCCTATTATTGGGAGAAAACCCACCACAGTGCTCATACTGTCAGATGCAACTTACAGTCCATCATTTTCTGGGTGATTGTCCCTTTACATTCAACCATCCGGTCAAGCACTTTTAAGTCACTCTCTACATTGAATATATCACCTGATTTATCTTGCATCTTAGGAAATGAAGAAAATATTGAAGAACTTTTATTATATCTAAAACATATTGGTTTGTACAAAAGCATATAATTTAACCTCTCTAACAATACGCTTTTTGTCAATTAATGATCAACAGAGACAATTTGGCCTTAGTAGCCCTTATGTCATTAAACCAAACAACAACGACACTAACAGAACTTTTATAGTCTCTGAATAAAACATCCAGTACTGCTGCTGGTCTGGATGGAGTCTGGTATATAATGTTTAAAAAAAACTAAATAACAAAGCAATAAACTTCCTGTTGAATTTCTACAACCGAATATTTTTAGAAAATGCTTATCTGCACTCCTGGCTTCACCCAATTGTACTAGCATTTCTGAAGCCAGGGAAGGATCATACCATCCTGCATAATTACAGGCCAATTTCACTGACTAGCTGTTTAGGCAAAGTCTTAGAAAAAATGGTTCACAGGCGGCTAACATGGTTTCTGGAAGCTAACAATCTGCTAAACAAACCAGTATGGTTTTCGGAAGAACCACTCAACCTTAGACATGATGATCAAGCAGAAGCTAACATCTACAATGCTTTTTTAAGGAGACATCTGATTATGGTTAATCTTGACATTGAGAAAGCCTTCGATACCACTTGGAGATATAGTGTCCTCTAGGCCCTTCGTTCTTTTGGTTTGAGGGGGCAGTTACCCCACTTTATACAAAAATTCTTGCACCACAGAACCTTTCAGGTCAGATATATGAACAGTTTATCTAAATCATTTGAACAAGAGGAGGTTGTACCACAAGGTTCCATCCTAAGCACAACAGCGCAACATTATTCACAATAAGAATTACAAATATGACACAACACATACCAAAAACAATTGAATCATACATGTTTGCTAATGACCTCATTATCTCTTATCAGTCAAAACTATAAATGCCATTGAAAGGCAACCAACTATCCATAGCCAGAATAGAATTGTGGTCACAACGGAATGGATATTCCTTAGCAGTAAATAAATTGACTGCAATTCATTTCTGTAAAATACACAGATTACATCTGGATCCTGAAATATATTTAAAAAACAACCCAGTTCCTCTTGCCAACAATTTTTGTTTATTGGGTTTATATCTAGACGATAAACTTAATTTTTCTAAAGAAACTAAACATCTTAAGAGCTGTTGCCACTACTCCTGGGGTACTGAAAGACACTCCCTCTTACATCTTTATAAAACTTTAATTCGGTCCCTCTTACATTATGGATTGCCTGTTTATGACTCTGCAAGAAACAGCTCCTTGTTTTTTGTGAATACCATTCAACATAGTGCACTAAAGATAGCCACAGGAGCCTTCAGAACATCTCCAGTCTACAGCCTGTATATTGAGGCAAATGAACCCCTCACTGCACCTCAGAAGAAAATCCTTACAATGTAGCTATGCCGCAAAAATTAAAAGTATTCCATCTCATCCTAGCTGGGAATACCTGTTTGACCCTCAGTATATAATGCTATACCATAATAAACCTAATGAAAACCGCCCAGTGGGTCATAGATTGCAAAAGCTGATGCCCAGCTGGAATATTAACTTTCAGCATATCGTCGAAGATGTTACTCCTCCTGAATGTCCCTGGGTTCAATCTACACCTCCTTGTGATAATTTCTTTCTGAGATGGTGAAAAGGCTGCTTGCCGAACAACAACTTACAGCAACTACATGAAGCCCACACCTTAGAAAACTCAGAAAAACTACTTATTTATACTGATGGCTCAAAAACAGATGAAGCTGTATGTGCTGCAGCAATTTACTTACCTTCTCAATAGTGTCTTCCTACAGAATGCAGAATTTATAGTACAGAACTGTATACAATAAAACTAGCCTTAGATAATATAACCAAGCAGCAATTCAAGCAAGTTCTTATATATACAGATTCCTTATATATAGACTTATATATACGGAATTCCAGGTAATGAATATGCAGATTGTGCTGCTAAACATCCTGATAATGGATCTTTCTGCCAACTAAAAGTGCCATACACTGATTATAGATTGATTATTAAAATAGCATGTAGGAATAAATAAGCTGAACTGTGGCAAACTCAAGTCAATAATAAACTATTCCAGATTAAAAAAAAACCTCAACCGTGTACTTCTAGTTTCATGAGAAGCAGGCTAGAAGAAGTCATTTTGGCAAGACTGAATCGGTCATTCCTATATAACTAACTTGTTCGTGGTTATGGGAGAGAACCCTCCTCAATGTTCCTTCTGTCAATCCCAACATATTCTCATAAAATTCCCTTAATATTCAAATATCCAGAAATCCAGTTTTTGCTCTCTGTCTAACTTTCAGGAACCTTTGACTTTACAACACATACTTGGCAATAATGCAGATTTTGAAGCTCTGTTTCAATACTTGATAAGCATTAATACATATAATTGCATCTGATAACTGTACTATAAAAGATTCAGTCATAAGTTAATCATGAAGAAACACAATATGTCCCAGGAGGCTCTTGTGCCAAAAACCCTCAGCACAACAACAACCTTCGTATCATCTGCAAACTTGGACATTAATCCTGATATACCTTCATCAATGTCATTGATAAATATACAAAACAACACTGGGATCAACACTGAAGCATGGGTGACCCAACTAATAACATTACTCCAAGAAGAGCAGTATCCATTCATTACCACTTTGATTGCTTACCCACTGATTACTCTCTGTCTTCTCACACTTAACCGTCCTTTCATTTATTGCAGCAAATCGCCCTTATTACCATACTGCTCCAATTCTGTAGTTATTTGTGTCACCTTTTGAACCCCCTTTGTGAATTGGGGACACATTTGCACTTCTCCAGTCCTTGGGGACCATCCCTGACTCCAGAGTCCAAGGAAACTTTCATAATTATGGTAAAGGGTTTGCTTACTTCCTTTGCTGCCTCATTTAATATAACTGGATAGATCCCATCCACCCAAGGTGGCTTTTTGCGAAAAATTCAAGGATTTTCCCTCCACTTTGCTGTCAATTATTACAAAATTATTTAGCTCCCTGCTAGAGTTTGTTAAGCTTCTCAACTCCACTTCCCTAGAAACTTCTTCAAGTATGAATCTAGATACAAAATACTCATTCAGTTTGTCAGCTACCTGAGAAGGATCATCAACAGTTGAACCACCAACATCAAGTGGACCAATCTGATTCATCCCCTTCCTTCTAGAGTTTACATAAGTAAAGAACACTTTGGTGTTTTTCTTTGCATTCTTTGCCAAAGATTTCTCATAATCTGCCTTTGTTTGCCTAACCTCCTTTGTGACTTGATTACAGACCAGCTCATATCTACCATAGTCTTCTGTGTTACCTGATAATTTATATGCATCCCATGCATTTTTCTTCTCCACCACAAGTCTCATTAGTTCATCTGCCATCCAGTTGGCCTAACCCTTGAACAGTATTTTTTAGTTGGGTCAAAAAGGCTAGTAGCTTCCAAGATTACTTCCCCGAATTCTTCCCATTTAGAAATTGCTGTTGGTATTATCATCAGTTGAGACCATTGAGACCACATTTGCAGTAGCACACTGCCATTACTGTCATTAACAACCCTGCCAACCTTTGTATCATCTGCAAACTTCGACATTAAGCCTGATATACCTTCATCGATATCATTGATAAATATACAAAACAACAGTGGGCCTAACACCGAACCCTGTGGGACTCCACTAATAAAATTAGTCCACGAAGAGCAGCACCCATTGATTACCACCCTCTGTCTTCTCCCACTTAACCATCCTTTTATCCATTGTAGCAACTTACCCTTAATACCATTCTGCTCCAATTTGTACAATAGTCTTCCATGCGCAACAGTGTCAAAAGCTTTCCTGAAATCCAAATATATGATAACAAAATTATTTTTTGCATCCAGTTCCTTTATAACCACATCATAATATCCTATCAAATTTGTCAGACAAGACTTTCCCTTAACAAACCCATGCTGTGTCTGAATTATTGCTGCAGTCTTGTCTAGATGATCCTGCAATGCATCTTTAACCAGTGACTCCATTATTTTACCTGGAACAGAAGTTAAACTAACTGGTCTATAATTACTCGTGTCACCCTTTAATCCCCCTTTGTGAATTGGGGATACATGTGCACATCTCCAGTCCGTGGGGACCTCCCCTGAATCCAAGGATGCTCTCATAATTATGGCTAAGGGTTTGCTTAGTTGCTTTGCCACCTCCTTTAATATAACTGGATAGATCCCATCCACCCCAGGTGCTTTTCTTATGTTTAACTTCAACAATTTCTCCTCCACTTTGCTTTCAGTTATTACAAAATCATTAAGTATCCTGCTACAATTTGATAACCTTCTGCCATTTTCAAACCATAATAATTCCTCATGTGTGAATGTAGATGGAAAATACTCATTCAGTTTGTTTGCAAACCCTTAGCCATAATTATGAGAGCATCCTTGGATTCAGGGGAGGTCCCCACGGACTGGAGATGTGCAAATGTATCCCCAATTCACAAAGGGGGATCAAAGGGTGACATGAGTAATTATAGACCAGGTAAAATAATGGAGTCACTGGTTAAAGATGCAAGGATCATCAACAGTCGAACCATCAATGTCAAGTGGACCAATCAGATTCATCCCCTTCCTTTTAGAGTTTATATAAGTAAAGAAATCCTTGCTGTTTTTCTTAGCATCTTTTGCCAAGGATTTCTTGTAATCTGCCTTCACCTGCCTAACCTCCTTTGTGACCTGATTACAGACTAGCTTATATCTGCCATAGGCTTCTGAGTCGCTTGATAATTTATATGCATCTCATGCATTTTTCTTCTCTGTTACGAGTCTCATTAGTTCATTAGATAACCATTTAGGCCTAAACCTTGAACAATATTTCTTAATAGGTATGAAACTTTTAGTAGCATCCACAATTAATTCCTTGAATGCTTCCCACTTAGAATTTATTGTTGGTAACATCGTCAGTTGATCCCATTGTACAGAATTTAAAAACTGTCGGAGTCCACTGTACTCACCTTTACGGAAGCAAAAACCCTTTCCTTTACCCCTGATGGTAATTAAATCTTTAAGTAAATCTCACATCAGTACACTGTGATCACTGCCACCTAGTGGTTCCTTTATCTGGAAATTCTTAATACACGAATGATCACTGCTAATAACCAGATCAAGAGTATTACTTTCTCTGGTTGCCTCTCGAACATGCTGCTGCAGAAAACAATCATCCAATAAACCCACAAAAGTCTGACTAGTGTGTGAGTGACCAACTCACAAGTTCCAGTCAATATCTGGGAAGTTGAAATCCCCCATTATAAGACATTCCGATTTACTAGCCCACTCTATTTCTCTGTACAATTGTTCATTGTACTCATTCGAGTCCTTAGGCCTATAACACACTCCTACTCTTATTTTTGCTTTCGCAGTGCTTATGTCACACTAAACTGACTCAACAGTGCACTGTTCATCTATATCAACTGGATGCACTTCTTTTGATTTTATGTTTTTCTTAATTAACAGCACTCATTCTATTATGCACTTCTTTTGATTTTATGTTTTTCTTAATTAACAGCACTCATTCTGTTATGTAAACAAAAATTGCCTTGTAGATTTTTTTTTCCAGTACTGAAAAATAGGAAGGAAGAAACTAAAATAATTATTATTAGCAATTATTCTTAGCTTATTGTTTAAATAAGCTGAATTAATGCAATTTTACTTTATTAGATAAAAGAAGTTGCCCCTCACACAAGTGCACCTAAAACTAGACGGTTTTGGAAACAAGATATGAAGGTAAGTAAACACCTTGGTTAAAGAAATCAAAATATAAATAAAACAACTTGTAGAAAATGTATAGCATTGTAAGTATACAACACGTTTTAAATATTGCAGAAAATGTTCCTTTATTATAAATGAAAACATAAAATATTGAACTGATTTAAAAATATTTCAGTCAAAAAAATTTGGTAGATTAAATAATGAAATATATGTTAAAGGACATTACTGAATGCAGAAGTAATGTTGATGAAAATAATTGTAACATGCAAACAATATAGTTATATTTATAACTGATTAAAAGAAAGATGATGCATCTGTAGACACAATTAAGATATATTTAACCAGTAAAATCTATGCAATTATCATAGAAAAAAGGATTAGAACTATTATAAAATGTAACTTTTGAATAAAAAACAGTTTGGGTTAAATATATGATGGGTCATATATTTATACCAAGACAAATTATAGAAAGTTCCTGGAAACATGACAAAAATCTAGATCTAGGTTTGTTGACCTTTGGAAAAATCATATAATGCAGTTCTTTTCTTTCAAATTTTATAAAAATATGGCATCAAGAATATTCTTTTAATAAAAAGTTAAACAATTAACGAAAACGTTTAATAAGAAACTAGTTTAACCCAAGTTTAACTCAAACTTAATAAAAAGTTAGGGTTAAACTTTGACTGGAGCTGGGTTGCGATTTATCACTTCTTTTTATAATTTTTATGTACCACTTAATAAAAGATTGTAAGTCATTGATAAAGTTTAGTGTGGGTGATAAAATTGGATCATTGTTATATGCAGATGGCATTCTGCTGCTAAATAGTAACTTACAAGATTTTCACAAATCTCTGAATAAGTTTGATATACAGTATGTTGTGGACCAGTAATATTCAACCAATGGTAGACGTATTCCTGTGGGGGGGGGGGGTCACAAGGACCATTCAAGGGGATTGGGAAATGCTGAAATATAAAATCAGCTTTATTGAAAAATTCTTTATAAATATTTAATATTTATATGAACTTCGTTAATTAACTCACCTCTGAAAGCCTGCTTATTTAAATTTTCATGTGAGTGACTCAAAAATAAGCCATGACATTACTAAAACATTTTTGTGCAGAAAGTCTTAAACGGGCGCCTCCGTAGCCAGGTGGGAAGGAGCAGCAGTGCGTAGCACATGCTTCTTGATTAGACCGGGGTTCGAGCCCGTCACCACCAAATACGGAGTATGCGGAAAGGTCAAGGAATGACCACCGCATATCCCGGAGCAATATGGCCTTAGTTGCTAATGCTCCTAAAAACCAAATAACAAACATAACAAACAAAGTCTTAAACTGTGTAAATTCAAACTATGACATTGTTTAGTGCAATTTCATCATTACTGCATAATTGAATTTTAAGACAAGCTATAGTTTATACATTAGGCATCATTATTATATCTCATATTATTGAAATCCTTCAAAGTTACCTTTCACTTATACTTTGTAATCAAAGGAACACTTCCCTTTTAGATGTGTCTGGTGTTACTTATTCTCATTTGACTACAACCATCTAGATAGCACTGTGCCAAAGCTATTTGACCTCTCATCAGTGGGCAGGTAGGTACCCAAAGGTATCAGAGCTGATGATAGCACTTCACAATATGAGATGCTACATTATGATAATGATGCCTAACATACAAATTTTGGTTTGTCTTAAAATTCATCTATGTAGTAATGATGCAATTGCACTAAGCAACATCAGAAGAAGAAATTACTTACAGGAAACACTACTTTCCTGAAATTGCTTTTAGTAAAGCACATTAACTCAAAACACTTGAATAGAACATAAAACAAAAAGCACTGGCAATGAGAATTAAAACTCAAACACATGTTTTTTATTATCTTGTTTGTTTTTATTTTTCTTTTTTCTATTTTTTTGCTATTATTTTTAAACTGTCTTTTTTAATTTTTGAATCTTTCACATGAGAATTTAAATAAGCAAACATTTTAGAGATGGGTTACTCAATTAAAGAAGCTATTGTTTCTAAATTTATCTTTATATCATTGCACACATGTTAGATGCTTATAGGCTTAAATAGTAAATTTTTTTTGGGTTAATTGATCAATTGTCATTACTATTATAAATTGATAAGAGGTTGAACATAGCTGGATTGTCAAGAGTGCAGTAGCACATGCATTTGAATGGTTTATGGTTCACTTCCGCATGACTGCTAATTATGGATAATGATTGTATTCATTATCAAATTAGGCGCCTCCGTAGCCAGGTGGGAAGGAGCAGCAGTGCATAGCACACGCTTCTTAATTAGACTGGGTTCGAGCCCGTCACCACCAAATACGGAGGATGCAGAAAGGTCCAGGAATGACCACCGTATATCCCGGAGCAATATGGCCTTAGTTGCTAATGCTCCTAAAAACCAAATAACAAACAAAACATTATCAAATTGATTAGTTGTAAATTTCTCAGAGCCAGTAGTGTTCATGCCAGAATATATAATTGGAACATTTCTGAAATATATTTAGGGGTCATAAATCTCATAGACAAAAATAAGAATGTTGTTACATCAACAAAAAAAAAAGTTGAATATCACTTCTGATTGAATACCACTGCCAATAAACAATTTAGCAGGAAAATTAGTTACACAAAAAATCAAAAGTTATGAAGATTGGGATAACAAGGAAAATTTTTAGTTTAGTATAAATGACTAAAAATTGGAACAAGTTGGTAATTTTTGTATATCAAGGAACAATCTTTAATAAAGATGGAAGATATGACATGGAAATTAGCAAATAGAATAAGTTGAGCAGAAATTGCAGGAAGCCGCTTAAATAAATTCATTCGCAGTAAAAGGGAAATTATTCGAAAGACAAACTTTGTTGTTCATAATACAGCTTTTAAGCCAGTTTTAATTTGTGATGCTGAGGACTGGATAGGAAATCCCATTATAGCAAATATCATTTTAATGAAGATTTTACTATAGCAAAAATATTTCCAGATCCAGGAAAACTTTCCTTATTATTAGCTTTTCAGGTTTCTTTTGAACAAAATAATTCTGAATTAAAATTCAGTATGATGCAATAAAAAAAAAAGTTCAATGACTGAACAATATTTGGGAAATAATGAAGTTTATTTGGATGGATTTCCTTTGAAGTAATCTCCTTGACACTATATGCAACAATTTTAATGTTTCTGCAACATCTGGAATCATTTTCATTGGCTTCTTTTGGAATTGCTAATAGTTCCTGTGTCACGTTTAGTAATTTTCTCAGTCTTTGCAATTCTGTGACCTTTCAAGGGGTTTTAAGCTTTAAGTGGTGGGGAACCACTTAATATATAGTTTGAACAGCATGATTTTCAAGAACAGGTTATCTTGATCAAGATAACCTAACAAAAAATGAACCACTGCTTCTTCATTGATTCTAAGCGTGTTATTATTATTATCATTATTATTATCAGCCATATGGTGCAAGGAAGCCTGAGGCTTATGCTGCACCGGCCAAAAAAAAAAAATTTCCCTATTACCCTGAGAGAGAGGGAGAGAGAGAGAGAGAGAGGTAGAAAGGAATCACCAAGAAAGAGAAGAATGATGATATTCAGCTCAGGACCCTATGTGTGGTAAGCCCACTTTCACCAGATGTGAGCCCCAGGGTGTTATAAAGCCGACCGGGCTAGCCGGGTGGGTAAAGTGTCTGCCTAGCAACCCAAAGGTTGTGGGTTCGAATCCCGCCTCGGGCTTGGATCAAAGTATTGCAAAAACCTTTTGGAGGTGCATTATGGCCACAGAAGCCGATGCACCAACAACTACCAAATAAATAATAAAAAAAAACCTTCATAAAAACACCAAAAGAACTGTATCATTTCAAGTATTTTAATCAAACAAGCAAAAAAAAAAAAGAAAGAAAGAAAGAAAGAAACCCATAAGAAACTAAACGGTGTTACATCAACAAATAATGTTGAATATTGTCAGTAGACAATTTAGCAGGATAATCTGGTGAGATGGTAGATGGGGGACACTATTAAAGAATGTTTTTCAAGAAATTTTTAAATAGAAAGCACCAAATGTGCAGGGATGTTGTAATGATACAAGTATGAATTTCCTGAGACCTGCTTTTCTAGCTGTTTTTTTTTTTTTTTTTTCCCTGAACACCATTGCACAACCACCACAAAACTGTTTTGTTGTATTTATGGTTCTGTTTGATCAAGTGAAACAAATTCATAATGAATAATATTCTGTGATTATTCTTGAAAATATTCACAAAAATTAAGTGATTACACATATGAATGGAAAAGACACTGAAAACAACAGGCATGTTATATATCTATGAACATGCCTAAAAAAATGCAATTCTGTATAGAGAATAGAACTATAAATTTTATTATTACATTTTGTAAAGGTGTCTTTCCAAATGTTTTGACAAATGGAAATCCAACAAAATGTGTGTTTTTTTTTAAACCTTGATTTATATACTTGATTTATATACAGGAGTAGGAGCATGTATGCTTGCATGTATACCAATGCTAGAAGTATAGTAAATAAATTTGATGAATTTGAAGTATTGGTCAAGACATCAAAGGCGGATATTGTTGATATAGCAGAGAAGTGGTGTCACACAGATATAAGGAATGCTGAACTGGAATTTGGGGAGTACAATGTGTACAGAAAGGATAGACAGGATAGAAAGGGAGGAGGTGTTATGCTGTTAATTAAGAAAAACATAAAATCAAAAGAAGTGCATCCAGTTGATATAGATGAACAGTGCACTGTTGAGTCAGTTTGGTGTGACACTGCGAAAGCAAAAATAAGAGTAGGAGTGTGTTATAGGCCTAATGACTCGAATGAGTACAATGAACAGTTGTACAGAGAAATAGAATGGGCTAGTAAATCGGAATGTCTTATAATGGGGGATTTTAACTTCCCAGATATTGACTGGAACTTGTGGATTAGTCACTCACACACTAGTCAGACTTTTGTGGATTTATTGGATGATTGTTTTCTGCAGCAGCATGTTCAAGAGGCAACCAGAGAAAGTAATACTCTTGATCTGGTTATCAGCAGTGATCATTAGTGTATTAAGAATTTGCAGATGAGGAACCACTAGGTGGCAGTGATCACA
The DNA here is from genome assembly GCF_048544385.1 of Mastigoproctus giganteus. NCBI lineage: Eukaryota > Metazoa > Arthropoda > Arachnida > Uropygi > Thelyphonidae > Mastigoproctus > Mastigoproctus giganteus. The sequence goes on from NC_143579.1 coordinate 91,697,568, forward strand.
GTGTACTGATGTGGGATTTACTTAAAGATTTAATTACCATCAGGGGTAAAGGAAAGGGTTTTTGCTTCTGTAAAGGTGAGTACAGTGGTCTCTGACAGTTTTTAAATTCTGTACAGTGGGATAAACGGACGATGTTACCAACAGTAAATTCTAAGTGGGAAGCATTCAAGGAATTAATCGTAGATGCTACTAAAAGTTTCATACCCATTAAGAAATATTGTTCAAGGTTTAGGCCTAAATGGTTATCTAATGAACTAATGAGACTCATAACAAAGAAGACAAATGCATGGGATGCATATAAATTATCAAGCAACTCAGAAGCCTATTGCAGATATAAGCTAGTCTGTAATCAGGTCACAAAGGAGGTTAGGCAAGTGAAGGCAGATTACGAGAAATCCTTGGCAAAAGATGCTAAGAAAAACAGCAAGGATTTCTTTACTTATTTAAACTCTAAAAGGAAGGGGATGAATCTGATTGGTCCACTTGACATCGATGGTTCGACTGTTGATGATCCTGCTATGATAGCAAACAAACTGAATGAGTATTTTCCATCTACATTCACACATGAGGAATTATTATGGTTTGAAAATGGCAGAAGGTTATCAAATTGTAGCAGAATACTTAATGATTTTGTAATAACTGAAAGCAAAGTGGAGGAGAAATTGTTGAAGTTAAACATAAGAAAAGCACCTGGGGTGGATGGGATCTATCCAGTTGTATTAAAGGAGGCGGCAAAGCAACTAAGCAAACCCTTAGCCATAATTATGAGAGCATCCTTGGACTCAGGGGAGGTTCCCACGGACTGGAGATGTGCAAATGTATCCCCAATTCACAAAGGGGGATCGAAGGGTGACACGAGTAATTACAGACCAGTTAGTTTAACTTCTGTTCCGGGTAAAATAATGGAGTCACTGATTAAAGATGCATTGCAGGATCATCTAGACAAGATTGCAGCAATAATTCAGACACAGCATGGGTTTATTAAAGGAAAGTCTAGTCTGACAAATTTGATAGAATATTATGATGTGGTTACAAAGGAACTGGATGCAAAAAATAATTTTGATATCATATATTTGGATTTCAGGAAAGCTTTTGACACTGTTGCGCATGGAAGACTATTGTACAAATTGGAGCAGAATGGTATTAAGAGTAAGTTGCTACAATGGATAAAAGGATGGTTAAGTGGGAGAAGACAGAGGGTGGTAATCAATGGGTGCTGGTCTTCGTGGACTAATGTTATTAGTGGAGTCCCACAGGGTTCGGTGTTAGGTCCACTGTTGTTTTGTATATTTATCAATGATATCGATGAAGGTATATTAGGCTTAATGTTGAAGTTTGCAGATGATACAAAGGTTGGCAGGGTTGTTAATGACAGTAATGGCAGTGTGCTACTGCAACAGGATCTAGATAATTTGGGCAGATGGGCTAAGAAGTGGCAGCCGAAGTTTAACCTTGACAAATGCAAAGTACTGCATATGGGTAGAAGTAACCCCAGAGAAACGTACCAACTGTGTGGTACTACACTTAAGGTGGTAGAAAATGAAAAAGACCTGGGAGTAATTGTGCAGTCAGATATGAAGTTTTCTGAGCAATGCAGACAGGCTGCCAGGGCAGGTCATGGGGTTTTATCTATTATATATAGGAATTTTGCTAGCAGGGAGAAGGAGGTGATTGTCCTTCTGTATAAGGCAATGGTCAGGCCACGCCTTGAGTACTGCGTACAGGTCTGGAGGCCTCATTTAAGGAAGGATGTAGATTTACTTGAGCATGTACAGAGAAGGGCAACAAGATTCGTGAGGGGAATGAACAGATCCTCTTAGCAAGAGAGGCTTAAGCTCTGCAAATTGCAGTGGCTGGAGGCTAGGCACCTGCGCGGTGATCTGATTGAGGTATATAAGGCCTGGAATGGGTTGAGCACGCTGAATTCTGATGGGATCCTTCCACTTTTTCAGACAATTCGGGCGGTGTGGCATTGCGCATTATCCTGGTGAAAGACGGCACCGCCAGAGGGGAAGACCGTTGCCATGAAAGGGCTACCTGGTCATCAACGATGGTTAGGTAGGTGGTAGACATGGACAACTGGACCCGGGATGTCCCAGCAGAACATCGCCCAAAGTATGACACTACTGTCACCGACTTGGTTTCGTCCCACAGTGCATCCAGGCGTCATCACTTCCCCAGGTAAACGATGCACAAGTACCCGGCCGTCCACATAGTGCAACAGGAAACATGATTCATTGGACCAGACGACTTTCTTCCAATCATTATGACAATACGACAGGGGGCATAAATTCAAATTAGAAAAGACAGATGTAGAATAGACGTGCGGAAATTTGCCTTTAGCTAGCGGGTGGTTAATTGCTGGAACAAACTTCCATCTGTCGTTGTGGAAGTTGATGGGTTAAATAAATTTAAGGAGGAACTGGACAGGCATTTGGAGGGAATAGTGTGATTTTTTTTTTTTTTTTTTTTTCGGCTGATGCTGCATAAGCTCATACACTTGCTTTCTTGCATCACAATGCACTACTACTACTACATTAAAGGAAACAAAAACCAGAAAACAAAAAAGAGTGATTATAGATAATTATAGAATAGATAATTAAATTTAGATTTAATTCAGCATTAAAAGAGAAGTAACGTTGTTTGTGAACATATTCTAGAGTTGCAATTACTGGGTTTTATTTTACATAAAACAAACTTTTTATGTTAAACATCATCCGCGGGACCCGTTCCTGTTAGTAGACAGGACCTCTACTAATGGGGATGGGTAGTCACGCACGTGGATTTTTGAGTGGAAACTTCCATATTTCCTTTAAATGACCTTTAAGCTGTTCTAAATCCCTAGATTTTCAAATTCCCAAACTATTAGTGAAATACGAGGGATCGGGAATTTTCCTTCTATCCTGCTTCTCTTCCTTTCGCCCACTCATCCCCCCCCCCACATTTTTGAAATACGACAGTGGAACACATGCTCGCTTCCCCTTTTGAAGATGGTATTGACGAAAAGCCCCCATCAAGGAGCAGCAGTGCATAGCACACGCTTCTTGATTAGACCGGGGTTCGAGCCTGTGATGACCAAATACAGAGGATGTGGAAAGGTCAGTGAATGACCACCACATATCCCTGGAGTAATATGGCCTTAGTTGCTAATGCTCCTAAAAACCGAAAAACAACAAAAACAACAAAAACAACAGCCCCCATCAAGCATTGGATGGATTTAGGGTAAAAGCTTGTTTTTATTCTTTTGTCTTGTTGCAAGGTTGTGCCCTTCCTTTAAGCAGGTCTTTGAAACAATTTCCATCTATTCCGATTACATCTTACATGGATGCAGTTATTCCTGGAAAATATCTCATTGACAAGTTTTTTTATAATAATTTAATTTTTGTTTCATTTTATAGATAGAGAGTACCCAGTTAAGTTTTGAAGAAAGAAAGGCAATTATAAAATGGTATTGGAAATATGAAAATGTCAATGAAGTTCAGCGTGCTTGAAAATCACGATATGAAACAAAAGCACCCACACATATAACAATTACTCATTTCCGGGATAAATTTGAGAAGCATGGAACCATTCAGAATATCAATAACTTAGCATGTGGCAGGAAGAGGACATCAAGAAGTAATGAAAACGTTGAAGCTGTAAGAAATGCAATCTTGTGCACTGCAAGAAAATCAACAAGATGGTGTTCACAAGAGCTAGGTTTAAACCATACAAGTGTTTTTAGAATGATGAAGGAATTAAACTTTAAGTCATTTATACCTCGATTAGTTCATGCAATCCAGGAAGGTGATCCAGATTGACGATTGCAATTTTGTGAGCAGTACATTAAAAAAAAAAAAAGGCGAAAATCATGCTTTTCAGGATAGAATTGTGTGGTCAGATGAGGCCACATTTAAAATGAATGGCCATATAAATCATCACGATTGTGTTTACTGGGCTATTGAAAATCCACACATCACTCTACAGAAAGATGTCAATCTAACTGGGGCTCTCACACTTGGAAAAATTGGTCTCTATCGATTCAATGGTTACTGTTAATGGAAAAAAAATATCTGGATATATGTTGAGGGTTTGTGCTGTACCAAAAATCAGAGACATATTTTCAGATACATTGGTATATTTTCAACAAGATGGTACACCTCCACATTACACTGTGCAAGATTATCCTGACAATGAATTTCATGATTACTACTACTACTACTACTTAGCCACATGGTGCAAGGAAACCTGAGGCTTATGCTGCACCAGCCAAAAAAAAATTTCCAAAGTTACCCTGAGAGAGAGAGAGAAATAGAAGGGAATCACCAAGAAAGAGAAGAATAATGATATCCAGCTCAGGACCCTGGGTGTGCCAAGCCCATACTCACCAGATGGATAGGTCGTTGAGGGAGTGCTTTTGAATATCTTCCAAGGGCGCCAGATCTCACCCCTTTAGATTTTTTTGCTTGGAGATACTTGAAAAATCGGGTTTACAGTCACAAACATTGGAGAAATTTTGGATGAAAATTCAACAAGAAGCAGAAAACATTTCACCTGATTTGTGCATTTCAGTATGTAAACCTGTTGAAGATACAGCAGGCCCCCGTTATAACGCGGTTCGCTTTACGCTGATTCGCTATAACGCTATTCTTATATTATAACCCGTATCTGACTATAACACTGTCACAGATCACTATAGCGCTCTTTTACAGATTGCATTTTTGGTATATTTAACGAAATCGTTTCATTTGATGGAGTCGATAGCTTGAAAATGAATAGCAAAACAGAATTAAAACGTTTCCCATGCTCAGTGAAATTTTCTCGCACTCTAATTTAATTGCAGTACAGTGACTTGTTACGTAGTTCCGAGATCAACATTTAAAAAAATGATCAAGTATATTGCTTGTAATATTTGCGTTATATGCATTTATCCGAAGTCTAATCATCACTCAGTACTGTGTTAGACATCATGCGAAACGGATAGTTACAACCAACGCAGTTACATTTTTGAAGAGTTAATAATGGCAGATAAGAATGAAAAAGGAAAAAGGTCTGAGCGCAGTACGAAGACTATAAATGTAAGAAAAAGACTGAATTTGAAAATTAAATTAGACGTTTTGAAGCGAATCGATTCCGGTCAAAGACAAGTGGATGTGTTAATAATTTAGGACTTGCAAGTTTAACTGTAAGAACAATTATAAAAAAAAAAAATAAAGAATTAATTTTAGCAGTGGGAAAGATAGCTGTTCCACTGCAAGCAACTAGGGCTAGACCGGCTATTAGGATTGAAATGGAAAGACTTTAACTAATTTTATTGAAGTTAATATCCAATGCAGAATTCAGTTAAGTTAAATATTATTAAAAAAAGAGAGAGAGAGAGAGAGAGAGAGAGAGAGAGAGAGAGAGAGAGAGAGAGAGAGAGAGATTAGCCAATATGATGATCTGAAGAAAACTCACCTAAAAAAAAAAAAAAAAAGTGGAACCATTTAAAACTAGTAAGGGCTGGTTGAATAGATTTAAAATCCAGGGAGAAGCTGCAAGTGCAGAAGGAGCCGAAACTTTCAAAAAAGAACTTGTTAAAATTATTGAAGAGGGGTATTATGTGTTATTATTATTATTAGCCATATGGTGCAAGGAAGCCTAAGGCTTATGCTGCACCAGCAAAAAAATTCCGAGTTACCCTGAGAGAGAGAAGTAGAAAGGAATCACCAAGAAAGAGAAGAATGATAATACCTAGCTCAGGACCCTAGGTGTGCCATGCCCATACTCACCAGATGTGAGCCAAGTTTTTAACATAGATAAAGCAGGACTTCTGTGGAAACGAATGCCTAAAAGAAGTTTCATATTGAAAGAAGAAAAAAACATGCCAGGTTTCAAAGTGGCGAAGGATCGGGTGACTTTATTGTAGGGTGGTAACGCTGCGGGGGATTTAAAATTAATACCCCTTTTAGTTTATTTGGAAGAGGGCCAAAGTTCAACCCAAAATCGATACATTTTTCATGATTAAATTCATTAATTAAATAAATCAATTTAGATCAATTAAATCATGATTTTAATTGGAATTTTAAGTTTAATTTTGATACTTAAGTAGCTACCACATAATTATATACGTATGTAATGCAGAATATTTTATATGTACAAATATTTGAATATTAAATATTTTGACCGACATTTGTGCATCTTTTTTCTACCGTTTATTAGTGATTAAAAAATATCCTATGGCACCGACCGCAACTCACAAATACATATGTTACCTTATGGGAATGCGGCGCTCACTTAGCGTGGATTCACTTAGTGCTGTTTTTACGGAACAAATTATTAGCGTTAAGCGGGGGTCACCTGCATATGCTGCTCATGCATTAATGCTGATGGAGGGCACTTTGAACAAGTAAAGTATGTATACATAATTTTGAAACACCCTGTGTGTGTGTGTGTGTGTGTGTGTGTGTGTGTGTGTGTGTGTGTGTGTGTGTGTGTGTGTGTGTGTGTGTGTGTGTGTGACCCCAGGGGCTCACATCTGGAGAGTATGGGCTTGGCAAACTTAGGGTCCTCAGCTGGATATCATCATTCTTCTCTTTCTTGGAGATTTCTTTCTACTTCTCTCTCATGGTAATTTGGGATTTTTTTTTTTTTTTTTTGGCTGGTGCAGCATAAGCCTCAGGCTTAATTGCACCATATGGCTAATAATATACAGGGTGTTTCAGTTAAACGTTTCAGAACTTCGAAGAGGGGTAGGGTACATCCTGACAACTCGAAATCATATAGCAATGTGGGGTCGGAAATGCTTTCCTGAAGCGGTATTGTACACAGAAGTCGTCGTGCGACGTCGTGCAGCACAGATTCGATTTTTGGTCAATGAATGGGCCGGTATTATGGGAGATCACCTCATCGGACCTTACCTGTTACCGTGTCGTCTAACCGGACCTATCTACTTGATCTTTCTGCAGCAAGTATTGCCACAACTTTTGAGAGATGAACAGATTTCTGCATCGACGCAACAGACAATGTGGTTCCAACACGATGGAGCCCCTGCCCATTATAGCGGAGATGTTCGTAACTACCTGGATGTCACATTTGGTCAACAGTGGATCGGACGTGGTGGTCCCGTGCGTTGGCCTGCTCGGTCACCCGACCTATCATGTCTTGATTTTTATTTCTGGGGTCATATGAAATCGCTAGTTTATGACACCCCTGTTGACAATGCTGAGGAGCTGGTTGCAAGAATCGCAGTAGCTGCCGAAGAAATTCGAAATTCGCCTGGAGTATTCCAGAATGTTCGGATGTCCATGCGTCGGAGATGTGAGGCGTGCATTGTAGCCCGTGGAAGAAACTTCGAACACTTACTTTAATCCATGTACCTTTTGCTTCTTTTCATGTATTATTAAAACGATTTCTCACTTACGGTCTCTTTTCTTTATGGTGCTTCTGTGTACAACACCGCTTCAGGAAAGCATTTCCGACCCCACATTGCTATATGATTTCGAGTTGTCAGGATGTACCCTACCCCTCTTAGAAGTTCTGAAACGTTTAACTGAAACACCCTGTATATATATAGTGAATAATGCAGGTGGTTAATACACATTTATGGATATGTGGTAAAAAAAAAATTGTTTAAAATTAAAATAGAATAAGACAAAATTAAATAAATAAACTAAATAATATTATCAGAAAACTTTACCAGTTAAGATCTTCTGTTTCTAGGTTAGTTGGTAGTGATTGACCTGGATTGTGGGGGTTTATTTGGTTGGAGGGTTAGTTTTTGGTTAAGAAGTGTACGTGACTATTTTTGATCTGAATTCCTTTGTTACAGTTAACGTTAACCATGACTTCTATTATAAAGTATCTTTGTAGATTCTACCATTATGGTATCTGTCTGTGGCCAATACTGATGTTTTGGAATATGCCCATTTGTGGTTCTCAGTCCAAGTATGGAAAGAAAAGAAAAGACCATGAAACATTTTACTGTTATATGAACTGAATTATACATAGTTCTAATTCAGAAATAAACATAATTATACTAGTGTAGATTTGAGTGTTTTATTATTTTCAAACAACATAATTTACTTATGTACCATTCTATATGGTTGAGAACATATTCTAGAATTGAAATTGCTATTTTTTTTTTTTTTAACATAAAACAAATATTTTGATTTAAATGTGTTGTTTGGCTAGAATTATGAGACTATTTATACCTTGTTCTACAATATTGCTGATTGAGTTGGATAAAAGGCGCCTCCGTAGCCAGGTGGGAAGGAGCAGCAGTGCATAGCACACGCTTCTTGATTAGACCGGGGTTCGAGCCCGTCACCACCAAATACGGAGGATGCGGAAAGGTCAGGAAATGACCACCGCATATCCCGGAGCAATATGGCCTTAGTTGCTAATGCTCCTAAAAAAAAACCAAATAACAGAAATAATAACAGAGTTGGATAAGAGGTGTCTAAACATCAGTGTTGGACATAATGGGAAGACAAAGATACACATGTTTAAAGATCTGTGGCACAGGACCTTCCAAAAGCATTGATAGAATGCAGAACCATCATATCTGACAGATGTCTTTGATGAACAGGTTAGCCATTTCTGCCCAGATTAGGAGTGTTATTGTTCTCCATCTGACCCCACACATAGTTTGCAATTGTTTGCTGGAAGCAAAGCTGTAATCTCGAGTCCTACTTAACTGTTTGAATCTCATTCTACTCATTGTTGTGAATGTCTTCAGTGGTGGCTTGCACAGGTCTGGTGGCAAGAGGCAGGAATGGTGTTTAGTATTATTTAGTGATGAGGGCTGTCTTTACACACCCTAGAATCCAGAATTTTTCTGTAAATTGCAGTCAGATTTGCATTTTGTGGGGATATTAAAAATGTCAATAGAGATTTAAGTGGATTGCATTTTAAGTTAATTAAGTTAAGTGAACATGTCTGGAATCTGACTGCAAACTGGCTGACGTCACATTTGACCTTTGGCACCTCCGTAGCCAGGTGGGCAGGAGCAGCAGTGCGTAGCACACACTTCTTGATTAGACCGGGGTTCGAGCCCGTGACCACCAAACACGGAGGATGCGGGAAAGGTCAGGGAATGACCACCGCATATCCCAGGAGCAATATGGCCTTAGTTGCTAATGCTCCTAAAAAAAAAAAAACAAAAACAAAAAAAAAAAAAACAAATAAAAATAACATTTGACCCTTGCGCTTTCAGTTCCCAAATTGAAAGTTCATATGGAGCAGACCTGGAATTGTATACCACAAGATGGCATTCCAGGCCAGTTGCTCACTAAAATTGGTGCTTCATTTATTTATTTCAGTCATGATGCATCAATAAGCTAAGGAAATATTGGATTGGCATCAAATTTTCAATTATGTTTTCCTTATCCCTGGGAAGATTTTTGGCACATTTTGATTCCATGGCCTCCCCAGTTCCTTCCTTCAACACACACACACACACACACACACACACACACACACACACACACACACACACACACACACACACACACACACACACACACAGCACACAGAATATGCATATGTAAACAAATGAAAGTGTATTTCTTACGTTAAGGCATTATTCAATAAGGAAAAAAAATCAACACCAAATTTTCAGTATGCATTTGTGTTGGTCTTTGGGTAGGTTACAAGCCCGATTCCAAATCCATAGCCCCAGTTCTGACCTGTAGAATGTATTATACATTATCATTTGCATTATCTATACATTAACATATACATTGTATGTCATCATTATTACGTTACATTTTTTTCTCCGTGCTCTTGTCCTCGAGTTTTGCCTCTACAAAGATTTATGCATCACTTAAAAAGGTCTTAATGAGGAAATTAATTAATAATGTGAATCAGAATTAAATGAATTTCATTATTTATCATTAATTTGACATTAAATTAATCATCTCATTAATATATTCTAATTGAATGAAATGATAATTTTTAAAAATTGCTTAAGGAACCACATTTGATTTCTGCACCATTTTTTTGTATCGATAAGAACTTTTGAATTTTAACTATATATAATTAAAAATGTAAAGTTCATAGCATAACTGGTGCATAGTGTTATTACTGCATGAGGTATGTTTGTTTAGTGTGGTATTTTTAACTATATTGAATTTGAACAAAAATCATTCCTCAGACCAGAGCAACAAAGCAAAGGGCTCAAGCTAGTGGGAGGGCTGTTGCTCTGAGAAGAACTGAGAGGGCAATTGTCCTTCGAATTGCGGCTTTATGAAATGTATGTCTTGTTACATAATTTGTTTAGGGCAATAGCCTGAGGTTACAAAGAAGTTAACCAGTGTATAAGTTTGTGCTGTAGCATCATGTTTATACTTAGCCAACTACTAAATAGTTACAAAATTGGTATCATTTAAGTATATCTCATATTGTGGATGCCTTCACAACGATTTGCCATGGTATTACTCTACCTCGAATAAGTAACGCTTCTCTAATAGAGAAGACTAATGAGATATACTTAAATGATGCCAATTTTGTAACTACTTAGTAGTTGGCTATGTATAAACATGATACTATAGCATAAACCTATATGTTAGTCAACTTCTTTGTAACCTGAGGCCTCTAAACAAATTATGTAATTTTCAATTACTTGTACACCAGGCATCTCTCGTATTGTGGAGTTATACTTCGCAACTGGGTTATCATCATTGCGACACCAGGGTACCTGCCCACCCACCAATGAAGAGCCAATAAGCTCTTAAACGGTACCATCTGGGTGGTGGTGGTGCTATCCGTCAAGAATAAGTAACAGTAGTCTTCTCCATTAGTTAAGCGTTAGCTATTCGAGGTAGTGCAATACCATGGAAACTCATTGTGAAGGTATTCACAATATGAGATTTACTTAAACGATGCCAATTTTGTAACTACTTAGTAGTTGGTATGTATAAACATGATGCTGTAGCACAAACTTATATGTTTATATGGCTTGTTTAATGTTTACAGAGCTACCAGGAATGGGACATAATATTGACAAGGGGATGTCTTTGCGTGTTTGATGTAAGGAGTTTGAGGATATTAGTAGCCAGATCAGCATTGTTTATAGGCCTTTATGAGAGCCTTAAGAACAGGATGAATGCCCTCAAAAGAATTAAATTAATAAATAGTTTTTATTGATATTATAAGGTATTCAATTTCAACAAGGAAGATAAATTATTTGAATAAATTGTAGCTGAGTTATAACACTTTAAATGCAAGTCTTACATCTGGGCAACAGTAAACATAGAGGAATGTACCAATTGAGTAGAATCACACTCAAGGTAGTTGATAATAAAAAAGACTTGGGAATAATTACATAATCGGATGTGAAAATTTAGACAGGACAGCTTATGGTATTTTATGCAATGATGTGAAGGAACTTTGCCAGTAGAAACAAGATGCAGTTGTTCTGTATGAGGCAAGGGTTAGGTCTTGTTTTGAATATTGCATATAGTTTTTTAAAGTTCATTTTAACCTTGCCTTGGCCAACTTTAGTAGTGGCATGGGAGAAAAAGTGCCTCATACATTAAGGAAGCACAAAGAAAAAAAGAAGAAAAAAAAGAAAAGATAAAGGGATGGATATATATTTTTTTATATTTTCAAACTCTAGTTTAACTAGAAAACATAGACACAATATCCAGCATTCGGTGCCTCTGTAGCCAGGTGGGCAGGAGCAGCAGTGTGTAGCACATGCTTCTTGATTAGACTGGGGTTCGAGCCCATGACCACCAAATATGGAGGATGCGGAAAGGTCAGGGAATGACCACCGCATATCCCCAGAGCGATATGGCCTTAGTTGCTAATGCTCCTAAAAAGAAAACAAATAACAAATATATCCAGCATTTCTTGAGACATACAATTGATTTTGACTGTACAGTATTTGTGCAACACTCTCTTGTACCTCTTAAAGATTGTGTTGATTTCAGATCCTTACTCCTGAGAGAAACTGAGATCTTGATTTATTTCTATTTTACAAAGATTTCAAGTCTTCATTTTGCTGTGAAGTTGTTTGTGGTAGCACCTTTTTTTAGGTAAATTCGTCAAAAGGGTCCTAACATTCATATGCCAACTCCAAAGTTAAGCCTAGAAACTTAAGTTTTATCATTCCTTGTTCATGATTTCTAGTTAGGCACTAAAATCACAACAAATTAGAGAATATGTGCCAACCGGGCTAGCCGAGTGGGTAAAGTACCTGCCCGACAACCCAAAGGTCGCGGGTTCGATTCCCGCCTCGGGCTTGGATCAAAGTACTGCAAAAACCTTGGGAGGTGCAATATGGCCACAGAAGCCAATGCGCCAACAACTACCAAATCAAAAAAAAAAAAAAAGAGAATATGTAAATAAATTTTACACCGACATTAGTGATGGCATGGGACAATTTCTACCCCAATGCTAAACTTGTGCAAATATCTCTGTATGGAATCAGTGAATCAGAAATAAGTCATTATGACAGTTATGCATTGAGGAAGGTGGTGGGTAGGGGCGAAGGTACTGAGAATGAAAAAGAGTAGAAATTTTGGTGAACAGAAGATTCCAGAAGAGAAGAAAAACAGAAACAGAAGAAAACAGAAGAGAAGTTAAGAAAGATGTTGGTTTTGTTTAAAAGGGTACTAAGAAGAGTCAAGATTGGTCAAAGTATAAAGGAGTATTCTTATTATTATTTCTTGCATGCATCGACCAAGTGTAAAGAACTTTAATATTTAGTGATAGAGTACACACAGTTAAACAAAAATGTAAACTGACACTAGCCACAGACATATCATGAATTATATTCATGATATAATTAATTTAGCACAATTCACTGTTCCTTATATCCGTGTGGAGCTTACGTGTCCAGCACTCTAGGATTTGAATCTGAAAATAGTTGATGAGTGTGTTGAGTCTGGTATCTTGAAAAGGGGCTTTAACACGGAAGATTTTGGAAGTGATCCTGCAATCAAGATATCTGTGGGCGGAAGTGAGATGCTGTCTGTTCTTTGCATTGCTAATGTATAGGGAATAGGGATATAAGGAACACACTGAAACCGAGAAAACTAAGGTAAGTGACTTCCTCAGGGGACAGTTGTGCAACTCCCTATTTTTCTCACTCATGACCATTATCATCAACAAAGCTGCTGCCACTGCAGAAAGCATGAGAACTTGCTAAATCCACTAGCTACAAAAACCCATCACAGAAGAGGAAACCGGGAACCACCAAAGTTACAGCTGCCAGACCAATAATGATTTGTTTCTTTTAAATTTAAGCAACCAGTCCTTGCCACAGGGGCAGCTAGATATATTAAAGATCGGCCAAAAATTTTTCCCTCGCCCCTCAACAGATTCCCATCATGCAAACTATTTCAGGTGTAGAGGCCAGGCTCTTGGGACTACCCAAAGAAACCACAACAGAGGCACGCTACAAGATCATTGATTTAATAAGATCGACAAAAAAGGCCAAACCAAACCAAACTTCACCAAGGAACAAGTTTGCCACCTGAAATAATTCTGCAACAACCCCAACATTGTTATTGTGCCTACAGATAAATGACATGTGACTGTCATTATGGATAAACAGGACTACCAAGAGAAAGCTTTGGAAAACCTTGGTAATCAGATGACATATGGGGTGTGCTGCCCACTGTCCCTCAACTGTCTCTAGAAAACAAGGCGAACCCTCTACTGAGGAAATGGCTTAACCGGGCAAAAATTTTCAAAAAACAGTACTGGAATCTCCATGCCACTGGCTGCAATTGGGGCTGCTTCTATGGTCTATTGAAAATCCATAAACCGGACATCCCCCCCCTGCACCCAATCGTTTCAACCAATGGTAGCCCCACCCACAAACTCTCATGCTTCATTTCCACTCTCATCAAGCTGCTGGTGGGCCGAACAGACTTCATAATCCAATCCAGCCAGAAACTCGTACAGTGCTTAAGAAACCACAGCATCAGCAACTAAGACCTCCTCATCTCCTACGATGTCACCACCTTATTTACCTGCATCCCCATCTTGTGTGCAATAGACAGTGTCCACCATTGCTTTGAACGTGACCACACCTTATGTGATAGGACAAACTTTCCATAACGGATATCTGTGAGGCAACACAGCTATGTCTCAACAATTCCATTTTCATGTTCGAGAACATTGTATATAAGCAAACCTGTGGCCTAGCCATGGGCTCACCCATCAGTCCTCATGCAGCAAACCTGGTCATGAAGGAATTTGAAACCGATTCCCTTACCAACTATCCCTTTCCCTTTCACCCTCTGGCATAGATACATGGATGGCATCCTCACTTACTCACCCAAGTCTCTGTGATGGCATTTCTAACCTATCTTAACACCAAATCCATTAATTTAAAATTAATGATAGAAACTGAGAAAGATCATGCCTTGTCATTTTTAGACATTTGGTTAAAGAGAGAGAGGTTCACATATCACAACATCAGTCCATCAGAAACCTACCTGTTCTGAACAATACACCAACTACCATTTCTTTCACACTCGCGGAGTCCAGTTTTGCAGGCATTACCTGCATTCCATTTTACCCTACACTATCACAGGGCATATCCAGAATCTTACGGAGCTACAACATCTGCACCATACAAACACCTGGCAAAAAACTGCAGTCCATACCCCTCCCTCCCCTAAAAACATCAATACCATCTTTGAAGCAGAGCGGGATCATTTACTGCATACCCTGCTGGGACTGTTGATGCAAGCTACATTGGCAAAGCCATCCGTTGCTTGAAGGATCATCTTAGGGATCGCCATATCACTGTTACTAGAGCCAACTTTGCCCATTCAGTGACAGTCACTGGAAACTCCAGAGTTTCCCTGGAAACAACAGCCAATGAAGCCCTTACAAAGCTACAAGAAAAGGGCCAGCCTCCATAAACTCCATATATCCCCTGAGTAAACTACTTCAATTCTACTCAGAGGAACCCTTCAAATAAGCAAGCCACTGCAGATTAAAATTGCTGGTAGAACCATCAAACTGGCAACTGAGATGAAGTATTTTGGGGTAATTCTTGATCCCAAGCGCACGTTTTACCTGCATCTAGACTATCTTCATTTTAAAGTCGGGAACTACACCGCAATGGTAGCAAGGATCAGCAGGTCTGACTGGGGCTAAATCGCCTCTCACTGCAATGCTCTACAAAGCTGTATTTATTCCCACTATAACCTACTGTGCAGGTGTCTGGTATCATCGTGCACTCATTGTTTGTAACCAAATGAAGCTCACCTCCATTTAGTGCAATGGTTTTCAACCGGGGTGCCGCAACAACATTCCAGGGGTGCCATGTAATTTGGGTTTAAGTTACTTAAGCTTATTATTATTTTTCTAATTTATGTTTATTTCATTATAAAAAGGTGTACAATATCTTTTTAATGTTGTGGTGATCAATAATTGATGTTTACTTAGTACCTCTATATAAAGAATAAAATTATATACCGTATATATATAATTTGTATTATGAAATTTAATTTTTATAATTATGTTATTGTAATAAATATCATATAACATATATATTTTTAATATTATATATATATATATATATATATATATATACACACACGGGTATATACAGAGAGAGAAAATTGGATCTAACAGCCAGAAAATTGAGTAGGGGTGCCGCAAAATAAAATAAATTACTTAGGGGTGCCGTTATTAAAAAAAGGTTGAAAACCACTGATTTAGCATAATATCCTTCTCACTATCACCCGTGCCTGCTGCACAGTAAGCAACCCACCGCTCCAAGTCTTTACAGGAGTTCTCCCTCTGGACCTGCAGGTAATTCGCAAAGGCGTGCACTACTGGCTCACAAAGGGACTCCCTACCCCCCCCCCCCCCCCTGGATTTCACTGCAAACACCATCCAAGAGGGAAAAAAGTGCCTTGCAGTCCACCTTCTTAATGCCTGGCAAAACAGACGGAATATTACCTCTAAAGGCTCAATCACTAAAAAAGTTCTTACCTCAAATAGCTCAGATCTACCCTAAAGCTCCAGCATGGTACAGCCCAGGTTTGTACACCACTTTCCTGATTACAGGTCATGGATCCATAAATCACAAACTGGCTTCTATGATCATCGTGGATGACCCTCGCTGTCTTTGTGGTGAAAACGAAGACTGGGATCACCTATTCTATGTTTACCTGCTCTATGAGGACCTTCGAACGTTGCTCATAACAAAAATACATGCCTTGAGGAAATGAACATTTTATGATCAATGAGGAAGACCAGTTCACGCTTTCTCTGCCTTCACTCTCGAACTAATGCACATTGATCGACACCCTTTTCTCATATACTGAAATTTCCCTCAGATTCGTCCAGATTTAACTGTCTTAACCCATCTGTGAACATCTTCATCTAGATTGTGACCACTTCTAGCTACTGGACGTGACACTCAGGTCGCTTGAATTGTTTCATCCGTGTCTCTCTTGATATGTGACTGTCTTCCCAACCTCTTGAGGGCCCTCTTCTTCCACTTTCACTTAGGTGGGAGAAATCCCACCCAACCTGCGGAGGATGCCTTCCCTTACATCCTCCGTCACTCTATCTATACTTCCTTTCCTTTACTCTCTCCAATACATCCTGTATTCCCTGTACCTTGTCTTCTCTTTTTTTTTTTTTTTTTTTTTTTTTTAAACTTGGTCTCTTTCCAGGAAGCTCAGACGACCTTTTTTTTTTTTTTTTTTTTTGATTTGGTAGTTGTTGGCGCATCGGCTTCTGTGGCCATATTGCACCTCCCAAGGTTTTTTTTGCAGTACTTTGATCCAAGCCCGAGGCGGGAATCGAACCCGCGACCTTTGGGTTGCCGGGCAGGTACTTTACCCACTCGGCTAGCCCGGTCGGCTCCTCAGGCGACCTGGATGAGACTAGCCAGAGAATTATGGGCAGCCTGGCTACCTCCTAGTGGTATGTGGGGTCCCACCAGGGGCTCTGTGGCCAAAAGCCAGGACACCCAACAGAACCCAGCACAATACTTCATTTACAACACACAACACTTTCTGGCTTTCACAGTTGTTGTTGTTATTTTGGTTTTTAGGAGCATTAGCACCGACCGAGCTAGCCGGGTGGGTAAAGTGCTTGCCTGGCAAGCCAAAGGTCACGGGTTCAAATCCCGCCTCGGGCATGGATCAGAGTACTGCAAAAACCTTGGGAGGTGCATTATAGCCACAGAAGCCGATGCGCCAATAACTAACAAAAAAAAAAGGAGCATTAGCAACTAAGGCCATATTGCTTCGGGATATGCGGTGGTCATTCCTTGACCTTTCCGCATCCTCCGTATTTGGTGGTGACGGGCTCGAACCCCGGTCTAATCAAGAAGCATGTGCTATGCACTGCTGCTCCTTCCCACCTGGCTACGGAGGTGCCTCGGCTTTCACAGTGATACCGTTTGTCTCTACAGAGTTTATATGCCGCAGATATGGGGAACTATTGGAGGTGCCTTCCCCCCAACAATATGTGCACTGTTGGCTGAAGGGACATGAAATCGCACCCAATGATTCTAAAATCGTAGACTTTTCATGTAATTTAAAGATGTGCTGGTGGTTAGAATCGGCACCTCATCAGCGCCACTGAAACTACAATCAATAAGAGATCGTGGCACTCGCGTATATCCCATCTTTGAGCCTCTCATACTTCGTGAAGTCAGCAGTCACTATCACCATTCACCTACCTCAACCCCTCTCCTCCCATCCTCTCCACCCCTCCCCTTCCCCCTCTCTTCCACTCTCTTGTCACCCTGTTGCACCCCTCCTCCTCCATGACCTCGCATGCTTACATACTTGAAGGTCAACCCGCACAATTAAAACCACTGCTGGCCAGTGCTCAGTCAGTTGATAAAGGCTACATACAGTAAATGAAAGCTACTATATCTGTGTTTGTGCCTAGTGTCAGTTTAACTGTGTGTTGTACTCTATCACTAAATATTAAAGTTATTTTCACTTGGTCGATGCATGCAAGAAATAATAATACATAACCAACTCTCAACCTCATAGGGTTCTTTAGTCATCAAGGAGTATTCTTATTTAGAAAGAATCAGGTTTTATAAATTATAGTGTTTGGAAACTGAACCACGTTGTGGGGAATTTATCATAGTGTTGAGGCTATAAGAAAGTTGCACAAACTAAATTCTGGTGTTGAGGTTTTAAGACAGTTGTATAAACTAAACATCTTTGCACTTGTCATATAACATACTCGAGCAGACATGAATTGAAATTGAGAGGTGGACAACTGTAGTACATAATTATCCCCTCTCTCGAATCAGTAAATTTAAAACAATATCTTTTGATCTAAATCTAAGAGGTTTGGACAGACACCAGGAAGAAACAGTTAAATGAACTGAGGAAGGTAAGTTAGAAAGTTAGTCTCTTTTTAGTTGATGCTATATAAGATTGCTTGCAGCAGCATTTTTTGCACTAATTCTAATAAAGATTTGAAAGTTGTAACTTTTTGTAATTGACCAATGCAGCAATGGCAAATTTACATGTGTTTGGGCCACTTTTTTTTTTTTTTTTTTTATGTTGGGTGGAAAATTGAGGAGGGAGGTGGCAGATCATAATATGAAGTATCGAAAAATAAAAATAAGATATTTAAAAATAATGCATAAAGTTTGCATTAATATTTTAATGCATTAATCTACAAGTGTAAAATTTAAAACTCTTATATAAATACAATTAATTTGCCTATAAAAAATAAGAAAAAATATTTATCATTTTTTTGTTGTGAAGGAAATTAGGACTAATTTTGTAATTTATGAAAAATTATGTTAATTCAGCAATTATTAATTTTGGAGTTGATTGCTTTAGTCATAGTGCTGAAGTTTAAGTTGCTTTGTTATTGCAAAGAGTATCTAATAATGTCTTAGTAGATGCTATATGCAATAATGTGAGACAATATTTCAAACATCAATCAATCTGTTCTTTGATTCTGCATACCAAAGAAAACTGAAAGTCTATATGCACAATGCAAAAAAATTTTTGGAGTTGAGATAGTGCCCACAGGCTGCCAGTTAGCAATTGCTGGATAAGCATATATATGTAATGTGCTGAAAACTTTGTGATTCCAAAATGTTATTAACTTTTATTTCATTTATTAGATAGCCCGAGATTATAATAAAAGGGTTTCTGCTCGTGAAGGAAGGCTTTTAGGTAAACAGTTCCTTGAAGAATGGGCAGTAAGTTATATATTTTTTAATCTGTAACAATTCTTGTAACAAAATTTTACATAATATTTTGAATTATTTCACACACACACACACTCACACACACACAAACCGTGTGTGTGTGTGTGTGTGTGTGTGTGTGTGTGTGTGTTTCATAACTGATAACAGACAAAAAAAAATACCACGCAAAACCAAACAAAAAAGAATATTGTTATGAATTTTTATATTTTTATTACAATTATAAATATAAGCTGATTGTAAAATAACTTCCAGGGTTTTTAATGCCTTATATCTTTTAAAATTTTAAATATTCCTATTTTAGGCAAACACTCAAAATGTCCAGCATTAGATTTGCATAATTGCATTTTTCAAGTTTGTTGTCAAATGAAAATGAATATTTATTAATGTTTCAAAGAGCAAAGAAATCATTTATACACAGTGATAACAAAGGGATGCAAAATTGTGTGGTTGGTGAAGCATTTGCATAAGCAGAATGGCAGTGCTGAAGCTTTATAATGGTAATATTGACATATGTAATCCCTGTTAATGTTCAATATTCTAATACAGCTGGGAACAATTTCTATAGGAATGCCCCAAAACATCTTATGGATAAGAAAAACACTTCACAGGTAGTATGAACATGCAAAATGGTGTCATTTTGTCAGAATCAAATACACATTCTTCTCCTTAAATTCCCCTTTTTGTGTGTATGTGAAAGTTTGGTATAGGTTCACCTGATTTCATTCTTGTACTTTTTTAAAAGATCGGTGTAAGGACCCCAAAATGTATAGTATCACAAAAACTTAGCAGCACAGGCTGTTCTTCATTTATCCAGGTCATACCCATTCTGCAAGAGCAACAGATGGGGGGGGGAGGGAGAAGTTATTCTAATGCAAGAGAATGCTCCACCATATACTGGCTAAAAAGTCAACAAATATTTCCTTGGCTGGGCAATTCCCTTTTGCTTTCCATACATTTTGTATTCACATTTTCCAGACTTTATACCAATAGACTTGAGTATTCCTAAACTCTGCAGTTTATACACCCCTACCCATAAGTACCAGAACTGATAGTGGTTTTAAATAAAGTAACAAATATCCTAAATTTCAGGGGCTCACATCGGGTGAGTATGGGCTTGGCACACCCAAGGTCCTGAGCTGGATATCGTCATTCTTCTCTTTCTTGGTGATTCCTTTCAAGTTCTCTCTCTCTCTCTGGGTAACTTAGAATTTTTTTTTTTTTTTTTGGCTGGTGCAGCAAAAGCCTTGGGCTTCCTTGCACCATATGGCTAATATAATATAATAGTAATAAGTGAAATACAGTAGACTCCCAGTTAACTGGGACCCATGGGGATTGGTAAATGCCATATAACTGTAGTTTCTGGTTTGCTTGAGAATTAGTATTAAAAAAAATACTTTATTATACTAAGCCCAAATTTTAGAAAATTAAGACAAACATAGACAAATTTTACTAAAGAAACTGAGTTTTATTATAGAAATCGCTTTTTGAATACAGTAACTTACAAAAAAACACACTCAAAACTGTTGCAGTAGGTAGAGAGTTTACTGGGTAAACGTTGCATGAGGATTGTCAGGATCTGCTGATGTAGCTGGGACAGGATCAGGAAGGTCTGTAGATGGTTTTGGATCTGCATCAGTAGATGATGTTGTGCTGCCAAACTTGCTTTCAGCATTCTTCAAAAATGAACAAATATCACCTTGCTTTGAGGTCTTACGTCTCTCAGACAAAGTCAAGTTATGCATGATGTGGAGCTGCATAAGATGCTGAGAAGTGAAGAAGGGTTGCTGTTCTACAAAAGCTATTAAAGTTTCAAATGCTGCAGTAGCTCTCTGCCAGGATACTTTTCCCACCTGACACACATCGCCATCACTTTCTTCCTCCTCTGCAACTTTCATTTTTCCATGATTCACAACAGCTTCTATAATGTCTTCCGTATTGAGTGTATGAGTTACTGGTACATCTTCATCCACAACAAGCCAGTTGTCAACTTCATCTCGAGGCAAATTCATTTCGTCAACTAACTCACAGATTTTATCATAAACGGTGCTATTGACAGCTGCACTATTGCCTGGAAACTCTTCAAATTCAACGGAGGAGGACTTCTCAAACATCACAGCTGGCTACAACTTTCTCCAACATTTCCATAATGTTTCATTTCTCACAGAGTTCTAAGCACAACTAATAGTGTAGATAGCATCTTTGAGGTTATATTTCTTCTGAAAATCCAGAATTGTCCCATCAAAATTAGTCATTTTCTGCATGAAGTCGTGCCTGTAAAACATTTTTATGTTTTGCATCACCCCCTGATCCATTGGTTGGATCAGACTTGTAATGTTATCTGGAAGATAACACACGAAAATGTTGCCATTAACTAGCTCTTCAGCAGGAGGATGTGCTCAACAGTTATCCAAGAGCAACAAAACTTTACTATTCTCTGGTAATCTTTTCTTTTGTAAATTTTCTTTAACACTAGGGACAAACGAATAATGAAACCACTTGGTAAAGATTCCTGCGTCCATCCAACTGTTACTCTGTGCATGATAATGTATGGGAAGGTTGCTTACGCCTTTAAAGCGCCTTGGTTTAGCAAATTTGCCGACCACACACAGCTTTACCTTATGATTTCCTGATGCATTTGCACAGAGCACAGTTACATGCTCTTTATTTTGCTTAAACCCATGAGCTACCTTCTCGGTACCACCAGACAAAGTAGAATTAGGCAGACACTTCTACATTAGTCCTGTCTCATCTGCATTATAAATCTTTCTGGGGTCAAGTCATTTTTTTCCACTATTTCACTAAACACCTCACGAAATGAAGCTGCAGCCTGAAAATCTGCTGATTTTTGCTCCCCTGACAAATCCAGCTTGCGGATGCCATGACGAACCTTGAATCGAGTAAGCCAGCCACTTGAAAATGAACATTTATCTTCAGTTTTCATTTTCTCGCGAAATTCTTTCACTTTTTCTTGCAACATGGGTCCAGAAATGCAACCACCCTTGGATCTTTTCAGTGAAAACCACTCATACAGGACCTGGTCAAGCACTTGCATTCTTGATGTATGAAGAGTATGACACTTCTCTACACTTTTGTCACTCTCTGACTTGGCATAAAACTCCTTTATTTTCTGAGACTGAGCCTTAATGTCATAGACAAGCCAACATTAAATTCTTCCATGAGCATGGTATTAATATTGGGAATTGGTGCAAGAAATGAGCTTATACACGCTGCTCACTCTGTATAAATCGCAAATCCGCCCTGCCATGGAATATTGTTCCCACATCTGGAGTGGTGCCCCCAAAACCTCTCTCAGGCTTCTTGATTCCATTCAGAAGAGGGCAGTTAGGTTAATTAATGATTCATCTCTAACAGAGTCTCTCCACTCGCTTTCTCATAGACATACTGTTTCTGCTGCATGCCTCTTCTACAGATACTTCCATGGGCACTGTTCTTCTGAATTGGCTTCTATAATTCCCGCTCTCTCTCTTTCAAAACAGTCCGAACACGTGCCGCCACCAGCCAACATCCATTTACTGTCCAACTTAAAACCCACAGAACCAACTTTTCATCTTCCTCATTTATTCATTCAACTGCCGTTTTCTGGAACAACCTTCCTTCATACGTATTTCCTGAAAATTACAATATACAGAAGTTCAAGTCCAATGTCAACAAATATCTTCTTCCATCTTCTCAACCTCCAATCCAAGCATGGTGCTAAGTACTATAGGTTCTAATACCTCTCGTGTTTGGGGTTCACATAAAAAAAAATAATAAAATACAGCGCCAGAAAAGAAAAAAAAAACTTCCCAGTTCACCCACAACATCCCTCCTCTCCAATAGGATGTCTAATTTTTCCTTGAATTTATTCAAACTATCTACTTTGACAACAACGGATGGAAGCTTGTTCCAACAACCTACCACCTGTTGGCTGAAGGCAGACTTCCACCATCTATTTTGCAACCAAACTTTCTCAATTTGAATTTATGCCCCCACGTGCATAGTCTGAGCAAGGGGAAGAATCAGCACTAAGTTTGCTTAAGCCATAAACACCTCAATCAAATCACCTTGCAAATTACCTAGTCTCTGATTGTTACAATTTGCAGAACTGAAGCATTTCTTGGTAACACCATCCCTTTATTCCCTCGCCAATCTCATTGCCGTCTCTATACCCATTCCAGCATCTCTGCATTCTTCCTAAAATGAAGCCTCCAGACCTGACTGCAGTATTCAAGATGTGGCCTGACCATTGCCTAATACAATGGGATAATTTTGGGATAAGGAGGTGATTATCTCTTTATTAAGGCTTTGAATGGTTTGAGCAAGCTCAATGCTGATGGGATTCTTCCTGTTTCTCAGAATACACACTTGAGGGGGCATAGATTCAAATTGAAGAATGACAGTTGCAGAATAGATGTGCAGAAATTTATCTTCAGCCAGCAAGTGATTAATTGCTGGAACAAACTTTCATATACCTTTGTGGAAGTTGAAAGCTTAAATAGATTCAAACAAGAACTGGACAAAGTTTTGGAGTGAATAGATAGGTGAAATGGGAAGTTTTTTTGTTTTTTTTGGCTGATGCTCTATAATCTTGCTTTCTTGCATCATATGCTAATGCTAATAATCATCTTCTTATCTCTTCTAGCAAAATTCTTGTATATCATTTGCAAAATCCCATGAGCTGTCCTGGCAGCCTGCCTGCCTGCACTGCTTAGGACTTCATAACAGACTCCGTAGTTACCATCCGCTCCTTTTCATTTTCCACCACCCTAAGTATAGTACCATACAGTTGATATGTTACTCTAGGCGTACTGCTACCCATATGCAGTACCTTGCATTTCTCAAAGTTAAACTTCAATTGTTGTTTCTCAGCCCATTTATGTTGTCTATTTTTCTAGATCTTGTTGCAGCAGCATACCTTCATTACTGTCATTAACCACCCTACCAATCTTTGTATCATCTTCGAACTTAGACATTAAGCCTGATATACCCTCCTCAGTATCATTAATAAATACAGAAAACAATGATGGGCCCAGCACCAAACCCTGTGGGATTTTACGAATAATGTTAGTCCATAAAGAGCAGTGTTATTTAATAGCCACTCTTTCTTCTCAACATTACCAAATACAATAAATAATCGGGTAATTTTAATCGTTATAAAAAATAATATAATATTTTTTTTTTATTATACAATAAATAATAAAAAATATTTATTTTTATTATATTATAAAAAAGTATTTTTTACGAATAAAATACGTATTTTATTCGTAAAAAAATTTATTATATTAAATAAAATAGTTACGTATTTTATAATACGTAAGTATAAATTATAATACGTAAGTCGTAATAAAATGCTTACATATTTTATTACGTAATAAAATATTGCTACTGCTTTTGCTTCTATCGTAAGCAAACTTGTTTTTTGTTTGATTTTCTATCCAAACAGATGACAGCCGTTCCATCTCTTCCAGTTCTTGTGTCTTAATCTAATGGATTTTAATTACACTTTGAGTTGTTCCCGCTTGAAAGTTGTTTTTATTTTCTCTGCATTCTTTGTAATTCTCGGCGTTGCCTCATTTAGGTCTGTAGCATGTACATTATCACATGGTCTTTCATTTCGCTCAAAGCGTTTCACAGTTTCATATTTTTTTTCTCTATCGACAGAGGCGGACTGGCCATAAGCCTTACCTGGGAAATCCCGGTGTGATTTTGGCCATAAACTGTAGTATGAGGCCACTATAAATTTTCCCAGGTAAGAATTTTTGATCCAGTCCACCTCTGTTTATCGATATTGCTTTTCTTTTTTTCTCTGAATCTGTAGTGTCTTCACCAGGACGCTTCCTTTTCACACCTTTTATGCATTTTACTCATTTTTAGGGAATAAAGCACAATTACAAAACAAGGAGCACCCTTAATACACATAAATAAAGCTGCGCGCGTATGGCAACTGAATAAACAACATGGTAAAGGCCGAGATACGCTATTAACACCTCACATTTTACTGAAGCACATTTCTGGGGGTTACTACCATAAAACAATAAAAACAATTTCCAGTTGCATTTCTGCTAGTGGAATCTGTTATAAACTGGTAGGTTTTTTTTTTTTTTTTTTTGTTGTTGGTGCATCAGCTTCTGTGGCCATAATGCACGTCCCAAAGTTTTTTTTGCATTTTACTCTGATCCAAGCCCGAGGCGGGAATCGAACTCGCGACCTTTGGGTTGCCAGGCAGGCACTTTACCCACCTGGCTAGCCAGGTCGGCATAAACTGGTAGTAAACTCCATCTAATTGCATTTGCGATTATATCGATAGCTGGAATTGTGTTAGTTTTTACATTATTATGGTGAAATGTGTTTCCCCTTCACTGATATAAAACATAAATACATTTTCAGAATCTTCTTCATTCCTATCGTGTTGCATTTGGTTGGGGTGATTTCGCATTTGACTGCCATTTCTTGTAAATACAAAGGCGAATCATGCATAAGCGAATTCGGTTCGTGCTATATAAGATAACATTCCCCTATTTATAAATCGTGTATGATCGAATTCGTGTAATGTAAACACGTGTTATACAAGGACCGACTGTAGTTGCTCCCGGCAGACATACCCTGGTTCTGCTCCACCTATCTTTATTACAAAAAATATTCCCCGTTTCCCTGACAATGGAGTCTCCTAATAAAACAATGTCCTTTTTAACCAGAGTAGTTTGCACTTGGTTTTTCTGTTTTGAGGCTCGAATCGGGTGTGCATTACTTGGTAGATTGCTGGAGTTTTGGGTCCCTGACGAGCTCCCAGATGCATTATTTTCGAGGGCAAGCACTCGTTTTTTCAGGGGCTCAAATTGTTCCATCAGTGCACCAAATTGTAATTTAAGATCGGTGCACTCCTTACATCGATCACAAAGAAAAGAATCCCAGGTGAGGTAGGATTAGTCACCAGGTCGACCTTGGAAAACATTCCCCAGGTTCTACAACGGATTAAATCATGACTCACCCGTAAATCGCCATCTGCTATTTCCGTGTGAGTCACGATACCCTGTGACGTGTTTAAGGCAGATCTCGTAACTACCATTATAAAATTAAATAAATATCAATGAAAGTAACTTTAAAAAATTATATCTATAATATTATTAAAATCAAACAGTTACAGGAAAACCTATAACAAAATAATCCAACAATATCTAAATAAATCAAATATTTAAAAGCACTATCCAAAAGTAAACCACTTAACTGAGCCCTGTCTAAGCGCGTCCGCTCACCTCGAATGCGATGTTTCGCATTCCCACACGGGAATGCGAAAATTATTTATGTCTTAGTTAAAAATGTAATACAGAATTTATCTGCATAGGAATAGAATTATAAGAAACTTACAGCATAGCTTTGTGAAGGGGTGATCATCATGTCTGACTGATCAAATTAGTTATCGTTAAAGTATGATAAAAGAAACGAATAATTGTAATGCCATTTAGTTTAGAAATCTTTTCAGTCCAGTTTCACGTAAACAAATTTTGAAAAAATCAGAGCAGTGGCATTAGCAGCAATGCACTACCTGTTGAATAAAGAAATGATTAGGCAGGATGATAATTTTTTTTTCAGATGGGCTAAAATATGTCACTTGAGATATAACTTTGGTAAATGCACCGTTTCATTTGAGTTGCAGTAATCTTAAGTTAATGTATCACTTCTATTGTAATAAAATAAATGAAATGGATAATGAAAAACACTTAGGAGTCTGGTACAGGAAGGATATTAAGAATATCGCAGACAGGGTTCTATTGTACCTCATGGAGTTCTGGAAATATCATGAAGGAAAAAATTAGACAATTTTTTCATTGTGCTTGTATAAACTGCAGCTAGACCGCATCTTGAATATTGAATACACTTCAGAACCCTCATTTTGGGTATTGACCTGTTGCAAAGAATAGAGAGAAAAGCAACAAGATTAGTGACAGATACATTTTTACCCAGAGTGATATGATTTCTATAAGTTAATGTTTTGAAACTATACTTCTGTGTTATGATCTGTTTGAGATATGTAACAGGTGTAACATAAATTTAAATTGAGAAAGTATATTTACAGAATATGCGCACAAAAATTTGGCTTTTGTTAGAGTAATTGACTGTTGGAATAAATTCCCATCTGTCCTTATGGAGGAGGAAATTCTATTTAAATTTAAAGGAGGAGTGGACAGATATTTACTTGTAGTAGAAGAAAGTGAGTGAAGATAAAATCTTTTTTCTTGATATTTCTTTTTTGGCAGATACTACATAAGTTAAGTTTCTTTGCATCTAAAATTTTGCCAGTGCTAATGACAAGAAAAGATTCATCACCAGTAATTTCAAGAAAAAGTGAACATAATTTGCTTTAATAGCTTTTAGATACAAAACTGTTAACTTAAAGTTATATGTGCTTACTTAAACTAAATATCACTTTAAATGCAAAATTTCTAAAAAAATCTTTCAAGATTCTCAATGGATGAGGAAACAGAAAGGCAGAAAACATGATCAGAAACAGCCACACAAATGACAGCTGCCAGAAGATGATTGAAGTATAGATCAAAAGTGACCAATTTAATATTTGGGAAATGAAGCTTACTGGCTATTCAGATTGATCTCCTTTGAATTAGTACCTTTTACACTGGATACACCAATTCCAATGCTTTTGCAACTTCTGGAAGAATTTTTGATAGACTTCTTTATTGGAATTTCTAATTGTACCTGTGTCAGATTCCGAATAATTTCTCAGCCATTAAAAAATCTGTGACATTTCAAGGGGTTTAAAGCTCAGTAAAGAAAAAATAACAGAGAGCTAAATTCAGTGATTGCTTTGAATGGGAGACAGCAGTGAAGTTCTTTGCAAGAAATACTTGATTGGAGAGTGACTAGTGTGTAGGGGCATTGTCATGATGTAAGCACCAGTGAAGGGGTGATCATCCACTTTTTCCTGCTGTTATTTTCTGAATGGCATCACACAACCTCCATTGAACTGTTTTGTAGTATTCCTGATCATCTGGACCATATGAAACAATTCATAATGAACAATACCCTATGAGTAAAATAATACAGTTGATTGAGATTATTTTTTTGGTGGCCTTAGAAAAGACAGCCTTCCATTAAAAGGACTAGGCCTTTTTTTCTGAATTGTAGTCATTCACCCACAATTCATCGCCAGTAATGAGAGAAGTAGGTCAACAACAGCACATTGACGAAGATTCTGACATGTGAGAACTTGAAACTTTCTGTGACAATCATCGAGGATCTGAAATGCATTACATTCCCAAATCTTGTGTTAAATTGATTGACACATTCCATATGAAATGAGGTAGAATTTTTCTTAATGTGGTTTGTATTCATTAATAGGAAAGATTGCTTCTGCAGGGATGGAATACACTTAAATAGAATGGATGCAAGAGTGTTGCTGTTGAGACAGTGTTAAATGGGTCAGAAAATTGATAGCGTGGAAACAGAGACTAATAGATTAAGAGTAGACAGGCAGAGGCAAAAGTGATTCTTGCACCGCTTCTATTGGAACAAGCAGCAGCCTGGAAAGCAAGGTGTCATCATTTCACTACCTTCTAGGGCTCTTTGTGGAAAAGCAAACATGGGCTGTGTTACGGTTATGAAGAGTAAAAACAGTTACATATGTACTTGAATGTATGCTAATGCTGGGATCATAGTAAATAAATTAGATGAATTTGAAGTACTGATCAAATCATAGTGTCACTCAGATATAAATGATTCAGAATTTGAATATGAGGAGTAAATGTGTACAGAAAGGACAGGAGGGGAGGGTTATGCTCTTTGTTGAGCAGATAAAAATCTAAGGCAGTGCATCCAGTGGACATGGGTAGCCAGTGCAATGTCTACCATTTGATGTGACATAAGCATTAGAGAAAACAAAACTGAGGGCAGGAGTGTTATAAATCTAATGACTATGATGAGTATAACAAACAGCTATAAAGAGAAATAGAGTGGGCCAGTGAATCAATGTCTTATAGTGGGAGACTTTAACTTTTCAGATATTAACTGGATCTTATTGGTTGGTCACTCACACAGTAGCAAGGCTTTTTGTGTATTTATTAGGTGATTGTTTTCTACACCAGCATGTTAAAGAGCCAACAAGAGAAAGCAGTAGTTTTGATTTGATTATCAGAAGCGACCCCTCTTGCATTAAGAATCTACAGATAAAAGGCCCACTAGATGGCAGTGATCATAGCATATTGATGTGGGATTTACTTAAAGATGTAACTACTATCAAAGAAAAGAAAAAGGGTGATTGCTTTCATAAAGGTGATAACAGTGGTCTCAGACAGTTTTCAAATTCTATGCAATGGGACTAACTGATGAAGTTACCAACAGCAAATTGTAAATAGGATGCATTGAGGGATGTTATTATAGAATCTAATAGGCTTCTTATACCAACTAAGAGATACAGTTCAAGGCACAGACCTAAATGGATTTCAGATGAACTGAAGAGACGTGTGGCAGCAAAGAAAAATGCATGGAATGCAAATAAAATTATTAGGAGATACAGATGCCTACAGTTGGTATAAACTAGTCTGCAATCAAGTCTAATTGGAAGTTAGAAGGAAGCTGTTGAATCTCACATTGGTCCACTAGATATGAATGGATTAACTTTAATGATGCTGCTCAGGTTGTGGACAAGCTGAACAGGTATTTTGCATTTATTTTCACACATGAGGAATTTTTTATGGATGGGGATGCCAGAAGTCAAATTCTGGCAAGGAGCTGATTATTTTCTGTTAACGGAGAGGAAAAAGTAAGAGAGATTGTTAAAACTAAGCATAAAAAAGGCTCCTGAGGTGGAAGGGTTCTATCCAGTTATATAAGTGGACTTAAGATGTGCAAATATACCCCAGTTTATAAAGAGGACCAAAGGAAGAAATAAGTAATTACAGGCTCATTATCTTGACTTCTGTTCCAGAGAAAATAATGAAGTCACTGGCTAAAGTAGTAATGCAGGATCATCTAGACAGAAATTCAGTTACAGCATGCACTTGTTAAGGGAAAGTGTGATTCGATACTATGGTACGTTAACAAAGGAACTGGATATGTGCAATAATTTTGACATCGTATACTTAGATTTCAGAAAAGCTTTTGATACTGTTACACATAAAAGATTGCTATACAAATTGGAACAGTTTGCCATTGAGGACAAGTTATTCTTATGGATAAAGGGATGGTTGAGTGTGAAAAGACAATGGGCAATGAAAAGACTGCTCTTCTTGGACTAATATTATTAGTGAACTCCCCAGGGTTCAGCGCTAGGCCTATTGTTGTTTTCTATATTTATTAATTTATTGAATTAAGGTGTAACAGGCTTAATTCTAATTTTGCAGATGATACGAAAGTTGGCAGGGTAGTTAATTGCAGTAATTAGGGTATGCTAATGCAACAGGATCTAGACAAATTAGGCAGTTGAGCTGAGAAGTAGCATTTGAAGTTTAATATTGACAAATACAGGATACTTCATAAGGGGGAACAGTAATCCTAAATTAACATACCAGATGTGTGTTACCACACTTAGAGCAGTGGAGAATGAAAAAGACATGGGGATAATTGTGCAGGCAGGTATAATGTTCTCTGAGTTACCAGCAGAGCTCATATGGTGTTGTCAATTATATATATAGGAATTTTGACAGCAGGGATAGGGAGGTGATTATCCCTTTGTATGAAGCAATGGTTAGGCCATATTTTTAATAACTGCATACAGGTCTGGAAGCTCATTTTTAGGAAGGACGTGGATCTGTTGGAAGGAGTGCAGAGAAAAGCAACAACACTGAGGTTGTTTTGCTTTTCTCTGTTTAAAGCCTTGAATGGACTGAGTAAGTTTAATGCTGATGGAGTCCTTCCTCTTGGTCTGACTACGCATTGGAGGGAACACACACGTTCAAATTGAGGAAGATTACAATTGGACGTGCAGTAATTTGCCTTCAGCCAAAGGTGGTTCATTGTTCAAACAAGCTCCTGTCTGGTATTGTGGAGGTGGGTAGTTTGAATAAATTAACATTAGCATTAGTAAAGGCATATGATGCAAGAAAGCAAGCTTATATAGCATCACCCAAAAAAAAAAAAAAAAAAAAAACTTTCCCATTTTACTCATCCATTCACTCCAAATGTTTGTCTTGTTTTGCCTTGAATTTATTTAAGTTGCTGACCTCCACTACAACAGATGGAAGTTTGTTCCTACTATCAACCACCCGCTGGCTAGAGGCAAATTTCTGCACATCCATTCTACAATTGTCTTTCCTCAATTTGAATTTATGCCCCCACAGGTGAGTAATCTCAGGAAGAATCCCATTAGCATTGAGCTTGCTCAATCCATTTAAGGCCTTATACATCTCAATTAGATCACCTCGCAGGTGCCTACTCTCCAGCCATTGCACTTTGCAGAATTTAAGCCTTTCTTAGTAAGAGGACCCCTTCATTCCCTTCACCAGCCTTGTTGCCCTTCTCTGTACACATACAAGCAACTCAACGTCCTTCCTAAAATGAGGCCTCCAGACCTGTATACAGTACTCAAGGTGTGGCCTGACCATTTCCTTATACAAGGGGACAATCACCCCCCCTTATTTCTGCTAGCAAAATACCTGTATATCATTGACAAAGCACCATGAGCTACTCTTGCAGCCTTTTTGCACTGCTCAGAAAACGTCATATCTGACTGCACAGATACCCCCAAGTCCTTTTCATTCCCCACTACCCTGAGTGTAGTACTACCAAGTTGATACGTTAATCTTGGGTTACTACTACCCATATGCAGTACTTTACATTTGTCAATGTTAAACTTCAGTTTCACCTCTCAGCCCATCTGCCCAACTTTTCCAGATCCTGTTGCAGCAGCGTACTATCATTACTTCCTTAACAACCCTGCCAGCCTTCGTATCTTCTGCAAACTTAGACATTAACCCTGATATACCTTCATCAATATCATTGATAAATACCGAAAACAACAATGGGCCCAACACCGAACCCTGGGTGACTCCATTAATCCATGAAGAGCAATGACCAATCATCCAGTAAATCCACAAAAGTCTTGCTAATGTCTCTGATATCCCAACAATATCTACTCTGATATCCCAACAATATCTGCTTTTGATACCTTGACCAGCACTTCAAAGATATCAAATTTATTTACTATACTCCTAGCATTGGTGTACATGCAAGTATACATACACCTATTCTTACTCATAGTTACCCTAACACAATCCATGTATTTACTTGTTCCGCAATTACTCCTAGCAGCCCTTGAAATCCCCAGTACCTCGCTCTTCAAGCTACTGCTCCTCATTCCGATAGAAGCAGTGCAAGAATCACTTTCACCTCTGCCTGTGGCTACCATTAATCTATTAGTCTGTGAATCCCCCTCAAGCTAGCAGTTTTCCGACTCACCTAACACTGCCCTGATAGCATTAGCAAATATTCTTGCACCCTTTCTATTTAAGTGTTTCCCATCCCTGTAGGAACAATCTCTCCTGTTAATAAGCACAGACCACGCTGAGAAAAATTCTACCCCATGAGCCTTGCACAATCTCTCCAGGGCCGAATTGATTGACTGGGCTCTCATCATATACTCTCTCCTATCATATCTGGGCAGAATTGCAGTCAATTTCAAATTTAACCCTAACTCGTGGCTTTTTTTCAACATTGAGCTAGACTCAATAAGTAAGTTTGCAGATCTCCTACTCTTAATGTCATTAGTACCAACAATATCGCACAATCACCCTTTGTGCCTTTAAAAGATGATATCTGCACAACGTCATCAGCCTTTGCCCCAGACAGACTTACCCTGGTCCTATCACATATATTCTTTTTGCACAATATATTTCCCGTCTCCCTGACAATAGAGTCACCAATAATAAGCTCCTGTGGGACCAGCATATTCTGCCCTGAAGGTTGCCGCTGCATTGCCTGATGATCAAGCGTAAGCTCTGGCATTGATGTGGGCAGCTGAGAACTTGATGTGTCCCCCAATTTAAGTCCTTCGAGTGCATCTACCCTGTCCTTCAAGCTCTCATAAAGGCCCATAACAATGCTGAATTGGCCCCTAACTTCTTCATGCTCCTTACATCGTGAACACACAAAGACATCCCCCTCCCCCTTGGCAACATCATGTCACATCCCAGAAAGGTCTGCAAACATTTTCACAAGTTGAACATTTCTTTAGCCTGTGATGCTTTGGAGAATCGCCCCCCTTCTGTTCTCCCCCAAGCCACAGCACTCCCGCTACTTTGTGCACATTGCTTTGCTGCTCTAGTCTGGAGCACAATTTCTGTTTAAATATGATTCAATTAATTAACAATGAAAATTAATAAGGTTAATAAATTTAATTGATTAATTTGCTATACTATACTTCTATACAATACTCTACTAAGCTAATGCAGTAATGCGTATTCCGCTATATAGTTTAATGTTATACCTTAGGTATAATGTAATTATATTTGTAGATATAATAATGTAATTATAATTAATATCCTAGAATTATAATAAATTAATACATGAGATTAATTTATTATAATTCTAGGAAGAACTAGATTAATTTAGTGTGGATGGACAGGTGAATTGGGAAATGTTGGCTTTTTTAATTAATTAATTTATTATTTTTCTTGGGTGTTATAAGCTTGCTTTCTTGCATCATTTGGTCAAAAAAAAAAAAAACAATGAATTTCACTATCAACTTCACCAATAGTTAACAGATCATTTCTGAATAGATCATGAACCCAAGCAATTGAATCACTGACTTTTGAAGTTGAATTGTCTGTAGATTATTATCAACAGACAAGCGAGCCCCTCTTTAAACTTTGGTAACCACTGAAAAGTCTTTGAATGAACCATATCATCTTCTCTGAAAGTTGTTTAACATCATGATGGTCTTTTGCAAGTTTCTCTAATTTGAAACAGAATTTGTTGCAAATTCTCTGTTCAGTAAAATCACACATATCAAAATGCCATGAACCACATAAAGTACTTTGTATTGAACATGTTCTAATTCAGACTGATTGCAGATAAGTGGGAAATTCGTGCAGTACTATGTCTAAATGACTTACCGAACATGTTGCATCAAGTCACCATTCACTACAAAGCTGCATTTTTGATCATGCTTCATATATTACAGCTATCAGTATTCATCACTTATGACTTCCACCCACTTTAACAGGAACAAAGACCATGCAGTTTCAATGAACTGTTCCAACTAATCATTGGTTCCTGCTTACTAATTTCAAGTCTGTATCTTGTCTCCATTGACAATACTGACAGTTTAATATAGTCTTCTTTGCTCACTTACACCTAAGTTGGTTTTTTTTATTCTCGATTTCACTCCCAGTGAAAAAAGGTGGAAAAATATTGGGTAAGGGAGATCAGAATTGGTGTTTAGTGTGCTTTATGTAAGCAGTTAAAATTGTGTACTAATTTTTAGATTTAGAATTGCACATTTAAAAGCTACTAATGTGAATGTTAGCTTCATCTTCTGGTCATAATGTTCCATTGTCAACTTGTGCATTAAATATTCAATTTGGATAATCTCAAATAGCATTGTAATATGTACATTATGTCATTCCCTAATCTTATTATATTCATTTTCAGAAAATAAATGGCATAGAACCAAGTGAGCTGTTTAAAAATAATAATAAAGCACGCATTGTTCAGCTGCAGACCCTGAGGTCTATAGTAGAAGTAAGTATAATTCAATGTATAAAGCACATAGAAGAATATAGCATTTTTGAAAGTGTTATTCAATAAGTAATTATTTATCTTTGAATATATATCACTTGATATATATATATATATATATATATATGCTGTATTGCACATTTAGGTCTTTCTCTTTATAATTATTTAAAGAGAAAATGAAAGTAGTCTGGGATTATTCATTCTGGTAACATTCTTGCCAAGGGAAAGAAAAGGCAGTCTAATAAGTGATTAGCAACAGAGTTATTATCTCATATAAATTCTTAAGGCCATAATGTAAAAACAAGGCTAAGAAATAAATGATATAATAGACACTGATGTACTCAAATTAAATTTCCTGCATGTACATATTTATAATCACATTTGC
Organism: Mastigoproctus giganteus; assembly: GCF_048544385.1. Lineage (NCBI taxonomy): Eukaryota > Metazoa > Arthropoda > Arachnida > Uropygi > Thelyphonidae > Mastigoproctus > Mastigoproctus giganteus. Next base: position 91,732,778 of record NC_143579.1, read on the forward strand.
AACATCAGACTGATGGTTACGGTCATTCTGACTGTGTAAAATCTATTTGTCTGCATAGTCAGTGCTACAGTTTGCAATTTCTTATTACATGGCACTATGGTTGGATCGTGAAATAATTTTGATTGGCATGCAGATAATGTGGCCCTCTTTAAAAGGTTTTCAGTGTCAAATTTTAGTTTGAATTTAAAAAAAGTAAATAACATTCAAATTGTGTACTAAAATAAAAATCCTTTTAATAAATTAAAAGTTTGATATATACTGAAAAAATTTTAATTAACATATTTGGTAAGATTAGCAAATGCTGCCACCTATGAACTCTGACTTTATTGCACCAAGTTCAACAATCATAGGCTTTAGTCATTCTAGATGAGGACCGAGACTTTTTTGGGCTATCTTCTCACTATGTTCAATTTAGTCAACCTCTAGCAAAGGTATCTGGTTTTCTTTCCCAGTCAGTCGAAAGAAATTCATTTTTAATTAAAATTCATGTGATTTTCATCCAGTTGGATGAAAATCCCCCGATCCTTATGTATGTAGTAGTAGTGGCATGTGATGCAAGAAAGCAAGTCTATGAGCTTATGCAGCATCAGCAAAAAAAAAAAAAAAAAAATTTCACACAACCATTCCCTCTAAATGTTTGTCCAGTTCCTCCTTAAATTTATTTAACCTATCAACTTTCACAACGATAGATGGAAGTTTGTTCCAGCAATTAACCACCCGCTGGCTAAAGGCAAATTTCCACACATCTATTTTTCATCTGTCTTTCCTTAATTTGAATTTATGCCCCCTTAGGTTCGTAATCTGAACAAGTGAAAGAATCCCATCAGAATTCAGCGTGCTCAACCCATTCGAGGTCTTATACACCTCAATCAGATCACCGCGCAGGTGCCTAGTCTCCAGCCACTGCAATTTGCAGAACTTAAGCCTCTCTTGGTAAGAGGATCCCTTCATTCCCTTCACCAATCTTGTCCCCCTTCTCTGTACACGCTCAAGCAAATCTACATCCTTCCTAAAATTAGGCCTCCAGACTTGTATGCAGTACTCAAGGCATGGCCTGACCATTGCCTTGTACAGAGGCAATGGTCAGGCCACTGCCTTATACAGAGGGACAATCACCTCCTTTTCCCTGCTAGCAAAATTCCTATATATCATTGACAAAACCCTATTACCTGCTCTGGCAGCCTGTCTGCATTGCTCAGAAAACGTCATATCTGACTGCACAATTACTCTCAGGTCTTTTTCATTTTAAATTTTCTGTTTATACTCCAGCAAGACAACCAAGTCAATAGAGTTTACAATAAATCATCAATACAAATATTTATCATATTTAGTAGTCATGGGCTTGAACCCCGGTCCACTCAAGGAAACGCGTGCTATGTACTCTCGCTCCTGACAACTGGGCTACGTCAGGCCTCTACTGCCTTAAGGTACCTGCCCGGCAACCCAAAGGTCGCGGGTTCGATTCCCGGCTCGGGCTTGGATCAAAGTACTGCAAAAACCTTGGGAGGTGCAATATGGCCACAGAAGCCGATGCGCCAACAACTACCAAATCAAAAAAAAAAAAAAATACTGCCTTAAGTGTAGTACCACACAGTTGGTACATTTCTCTGGGGTTACTTCTACCCATATGCAATGCTTTACATTTGTCAAGAGTAAACTTCAGTTGCCACTTCTCAGCCCATCTGCCCAAAAGTTGCAGAATGTCAAGTTGCAGAACATATTAAACCAGTTATGTTTGCAGAGTGATAATTGATATTTATATAAAAGTCTAATTTGCTGTTCAGTTTACTTTCTTGAAGTTCTCTAAGCAGGACCAGCTGGCTCCTCTAGATGCTCTCCTCAGACAAAAGTATCATTAGTTGTAGGTGATTGCTCTGCATTGTGAATGACATAGTGATTGCACCTTATGTGCAGTTACAAATTGTGAGTAATCCTAGGAATACTTTTAGACATAGCAGATGGAAAAATGTATATAAGAAACAGGCAATCACAAGACGAATATGGCAGTCCTCAATTATCACACAGAAATTAGTTTCAGAAATTAATTCATATAAAAATTTGATTTATGTAATAAATAACTACATAAATTTACTATGGATGGCAGCTTCTTCTTTTTAGGCAAGACAGAACATATTAAACAGGATCCCAGTTCTTTGTGAATACATATAGATACAGTGATTCATAAATGGTCAGTATGTCACAAGGATATTTCAAACAAAAATATAAACAAAAGACATTTTTACAGGCATTTTTGGATGAAAAGCACTGTTATTAAGTTATTATAAGTGCATAAAAGTTTCTCTGTTTTTTTCCAAACACTATAAGGGCTCTAGAAATATATTCTAGAATAGTTGCTTTTTGTGATTCAACTAAAAGGGTAAGCCACCTACACTATTATTTATTGTAAATTTGTTATTTATGTTGATGTCCCATTTTTAGGACATTGGCTGAAAATAACATCAGCAAGCACGTGGGTGTTTCTCGAGTCAAAACGAAATTTTAGTGGTTTACCTTTGTAAAAATATTATAAAGCAAAGCCATGAGCGGTGGAACGTACACTGTTAGAAAATATCTAATTACAAAACAAATAGAGGTAATGTTTGCGGATCCTGCATTTTGGGAAGACATGGATAACGACGATGTTGATGTTCCAATCATTCCTCCAGATCCTGATGAGCTAACTGACAGAGAATTTTGAAGAAAATAATCTTGAAGGAGAAGAAGTGGAAGATGTTGCAGGTACCCTAGAGTTATTTACGCCTATAAATGACGAATATGAATTGAGCAGCAACGACGATGCACTGGCTGTAAAAAAATGTAAGCTGTGTAAAGTGACGAACCATCTTCCGCATAATGAAGATACATCAGGAAGCTTTTCAAGCCTATTAGAATATCGCAATAAATACAAAAAATCAAAGGCGCCTCCATAGCCAGGTGGGAAGGAGCAGCAGTGCGTAGCACACGCTTCTTGATTAGACCGGGGTTCGAGCCCGTCACCACCAAATACGGAGGATGCAGAAAGGTCAGGGAATGACCACCGCATATCTCGGAGCAATATGGCCTTAGTTGCTAATGCTCCTAAAAACCAAATAACAAACAAACAAACAAAAAATCAATTTCTCAAACAGTTGCAAAAATAAGTCACATAAAAGGAAAAACACCAGAGTGGACAAAGAATCAAATACAGTACACTGAGACGAATAGTTTATCCCAAAATAATTTTGAAAATGTTATATCTCTATTATACGGTAAAACAGCAGTTGAAATTTTTGAAGGGTTTTCTCTCAAGGCATTATTGATCATATAGTAGAGCAAAGCACGTTGTACGCACAACAAAAATTGACCCAAATTTTTCGCTTAGTGCCGATGAATTGAGAAGTTTTATTGGGGTTCTATTGTTTAGTGGTTATCACAAACTTCCTCAAGAGGACATGTATTGGGAACAAGCCCCGGATGCTAGTATACCTTTAGTATACAATGCGATGCCAAGAAGACGATCAAACAAATAAAAAAGTATCTCTATTTAATGGACAATTCACGCCTTAATATAAACGACAAAATGTTCAAAGTACGACCATATTTTGATATACTAAAGCAAAACTTTTTAAAATTTGGCGTGATTCACTCCCATTTATCAATAGATAAAATGATGATTCGATATTATGGATGACATTCTGCAAAAATGTTTATGCGTGAAAACCAATCAAATTTGGTTACAAACTCTGGTGTTTATGTAGTTCAAGCAGTTATTTATATAATTTTGAAACATATTGTGGCAAAAGTGAGAAAATGGAGGGACCGTTGGGAGTTCGAGTTATTACAAACCTAATTTCATCAATACCTGCTGACCAATATGAAAAACATGAACTGTTTTTCGACAATTTCTTCACCAGCCATGAAATAATGTGCCACCTTAGAGAGCTGAGAATGAAAGCAACAGGAACAGTCCGAGAAAACTGAACACAAAAGTGTCCTTTGATTTCTAGCAAGCAAACGGAAAAAGAGAAGGATCGGGGCTATTTTGATTATAGATTCGACCAATCAAATGAAGTACTTGTGCTAAAATGGAATGATAATAAACCGATTTCACTTGCCACTAATTACAGTTGCATTGAGCCATTAGAACAAACTAGACGTTACTCCCATAAAGACAGAAAGCAAATTCAAATTCCTGTACCAAAGGTCATACAAGAATATAATTCACATATGGGTGGAGTGGACATGTTAGATAAGCAAGTTTCACTTTATAGAATCAGAATTCGTTCAAAAAAATGGTGGTGGCCATTATTCACACAACTCCTAGATATATGCATTGTCAACACTTTGAGATTGTATCAAATTACCAATTCTCAAGAAAATGTATTGCTTCTGGATGTACGCAGGAAAGTAGTATTGGCCTACCTTTCTAAAACAACTTCTGCTTCAAAAAGGCGGGGTCCACCAAAGTCTAAACTTCTAGGTGGACGACTGAGCTTGGATGTGAGATTTGATGGCAATGGACATTTGGTAGTTCCAATAACGACACAACGAAGATGTGCTTTATGAGGTAAAAAAACAAAGAGACTTTGTAACAAATGTGATGTACCCCTACGTGACATATGTTTTGTTCCCTTTCACACAAAATGACTTTTTTATTATTATATGTTTGATACATAGTTAGTGTAAAACACCATTGTTTGATTTTCAATAAATTTTTTTTTTTTTTTCCTTTGTCTAATTTCCTAAATATTTCTTATTCTCAGCCAACGTCCCAAAAATGGGACGTACTTTTTTTCTGTAACCAGGGAGTTTTTTGAATAAAATTTTTTTACAATGTCTTCATTTGAATGCTTTTAGCTGATATTAAGCGAGAAAATGGTATTTTTCTTTTAAATTCAATTATGGCTGGTAATGGGTTAAACGGGCCTCAAATTTAAATATGGCTGAGTGCCTATTTCATCCTTAATCCGACCCTGCATAGCATGTTGTGTCTGCAATTCTGCCCAGACACGATAGGAGGGAGTATATGATTGAGAGCTTGTCAATCAATTCCACCCTGGAGAGATTGTGCAAGGCTCATCGTTTAGAAATTTTTTCAGCGTGGCCTGTACTTGATAACAGGAGAGGCTGTTTCTACAGGGATGGGATACGCTTAAATAGAAATGGTGCAAGAATATTTGCTGATGCTATCAAGGCAGTGTTAGGTGGATCAGAAACCTGCTAGCTTGGGGGTGGATTCACAGACTAATAGATTAACAGTAGCCACAGGCATCAGTGAAAATGATTCTTGCACTGCTTTTATTGGAATGAGCAGCAGCCCGGAAAGCAAGGTGCTGGGGATTTCCAGGACTGCTGTTGTATTTACTTGTTCCAATTCACATGGAACAAGTAAATATATGGGCTGTGTTAGGATAACTAAGAGTAAGAATAGGTGCATGTACACTTCATGTACACAAAAGACTAGGAGTATAGTAAATAAATTTGATGAACTTGAGGTGCTGGTGAAGACATGGAAGGCGGATATTGTTGGAATATCAGAGGCATAGTGTCACACAGATGTAAGCAGTGCAGAACTGGAATTTGGGGAGTACAATGTATATAGAAAGGATAAACAGGGTAGGAAGGGAGGAGGGGTTATGCTGTTAGTTAAGAAACACAAAATCTAAGGAAGTGCATCCAGTTGACATGGGACAGTGCAATGTTGAGTCAGTTTGGTGTGACATAAACACTAGGAAAGGGAAAATGAGAATAGGAGTGTGTTATAGGCCTAATGACTCTGATGAGTACAATAAATTGTGCAGAGAAATAGAATGGGCCAGTAAATCAAAATGTCTTGTAATGGGGATTTTAACTTTCCAGGTATTGACCGGAACTTGTGGATTGGTCACTCGCACGCTAGCAAGACTTTTGTGGATTTATTGGAGGATTGTTTTCTACAGCAACATATTCAAGGGGCAATCACAGGGAGTAATACTCATGATCTGTTTATCAACAGTGATGATTCATGCATTAGGAATTTGGAGATAAAGGAACCACTAGGTGACAGTGATCACAGTCTATTTGATGTGTGATTTACTAAAAGATGTAACTACAATCGAGGGTACAGGGAAGGGTTTTAGTTTTCATAAAGGTGACTAGAGTGGTTTCAGACAGTTTTTAAATTCTATACAGTTGGATCACCTGATGATGTTAAAAACAGCGAATGCTAAATGGGAAGCCTTCAAGGAATTAATTTTGGAAGCTACTAGACTTTTCATACCAACTAACAAATACTGTTCAAGATTTAGACCAAAATGGATGTCGGATGGACTAATGAGGCTCGTGGCAGAGAAGAAAAATGCGTGGGATGCATATAAATTATCAGGTGACAGAAGCTTATGGCAGATATAAGCTAGTCTCTAATCAAGTCACAAAGGTTAGGCACATGAAGGCTGATTACAAGAAATACTTAGGAAAGGATGCAAAGAAAAACAACAAAAACTTCTTTACTTATGTAAACTCTAGAAGGAAAGGGATGAATCAGATTGGTCCACTTGACGTTGTGGTTCAACTGCTGATGATCCTGCTCAGATAGCTGACAAATTGAATGAGTAATTTGCATCTACGTTCACACATCAGGAATTCTTAAGGAAGAGGAGGACAGAAGTTTACTAAACTCTAACAGGGAGCTAAATGATTTTGTAATAATGGAGAGCAAAGTGAAGGAGAAAGCATTGAAGTTAAACATAAAAAAAGGCACTTGGAGCCGATGGAATCTATCCAGTTATATTGAAGGAGGCAGCAAGGGAAGTAAGCAAACTCTTAGCCATAGTTATGAGAACATCCTTAGATTCAGGGGAGGTCCTCGTGGACCGGAGATGTGCAGAGGTATCCCCAATTCACAAAGGGGTTCAAAGGGTGACGCACTTTTAATGTTCTGTTGTTCTCTGTTATTGAATTAAATGCCAAAACATTGTGTTTTTTATGCAATGACACTATAGCAGTGCTAAAAGAATACAATATACATTGACATTATTATTATTAGCCATATGGTGCAAGAAAGCCTGAGGCTTATGCTGCCCTAGCCAAAAATAAAAATTCCCATGCTCATTATCCTCAGAGAGAGAGAGAGAGAGTGAGTCAGTTAGTCAGTCAGTCATAAGTAAAAGGGAATCACCAAGAAAAGCAGAAAGAGAAGAATGATGATATCCAGCTCAGGATATGGGCTTAGCAAACCCTGGGTTTGCTAAGCCCACACTCGTCAGATCTGAAGCACTCATCACAATATTTCCAACTCACAGGAAAGCAAAAGCAACAGTCCAAAAAATTAGGAAATTTAAAATGGAATATCACATCATAGCAGAATTTCTTTGCAAAAATAAAAAACGAAGAAATGAGGCTGCAACCAAAACAAGTTTTTGAGTGCCTCATTTGTTAGTCAAGCAAGGAAAACCATTTACCGATGGAGAGTTAATTAAATCGTGTTTGATTGCAGCAACTGAAGAAATGTGTCCAGAGAAAATAGACTTGTTTAAGACTATTAGCCTTCAGTGAGAACAGTGGCTCAAAGAGTTGACATTGGGAGCAACATCAATAGTCAATTAAAAAACAAGGCAAATGATTTTGAGAGGTTTTCCTTTGCTTTTGATGAGTCGACAGATGTTTCCGTTAGTGCTCAGTTGTTGTTTATTCGAGGAGTCAGTGCCGAGTTCGAAGTGACTGAAGATTTAACCTCAATGAATAGTCTGCATGAAACAACTACAGGCAAGAATGTTTTCAAAGAAGTTGAGAAAACACTAATTCAGTACAACCTGAAGTGGCATCTGCTAAGATGTGTTACAACTGATGGTGGTAAAAATATGTGTGGAGCAGGAAAAGGCTTAGTTGGACAAATTTACGAAGCTTGTGAACATGCAATATGTTTAAAGCCTATTGTTATTCATTGTATTATTCATCAGCAGGTACTTTTCGGAAAATATTTGAATCTATCATGTGTCACTAAACCAGTAGTGAACTTCATTCGCTCTTGTGGACTTAATCATCATCAGTTCCATGAATTTTTGTCAGAAATAGAAGCTGAATATCCTGACTTACCCTGCCACACAGCAGTTCGATGGCTTAGCAGTGGTAAAGTTTTATTTTGAATTTTTGAGCTCAGGGCCAAGACTGAAATTTTTCTTTTCGAGAAGAACCTCAACCACTATTATCAAACAGTGAATGGCTTTGGAAATTAGCTTTTGCTGCAGACTTGATAATATATCTTAATGAATTCAACCCAAAATTACAAAGCAAAACAGTGCTTATATGCGAAACTTATACTGCAGTAAAGTAATGGTTTTTGAATCACAAGTAATGTTAAGCTGCTTTATACACTTTTCATGCTGTCAAAAGTAAAAACAAGGAGTGAGATCTCCATTCCCATACAAATTTGCAGAGGACATATTTTTCGAGCTCAAAGTATAGTTCCAACAGCATTTTTTGGACTTCAATGCAAGTGCAAAAGAAATTAGCATATTTAAAAATCCATTTAATTGTGCAATTGAGGAGCTTCCACCTAACCTTCAATTGGAAGTGATTAATCTGCAATGTAATGACATGCTAAAAGGCAAATATCAAGAGAAGAATCTAATAGAATTCTATATAAATGCCTTCCAAGCAATGAATATGCCCAATAAATCATATGCTTGTGGATTAATATCAGTATTTGGCACCACTACCTATCTGTGTGAAAAGACATTTTCAAAGGTGAAATACGTAAAATCTTATTACAGATCAGCATTAACAGATGAACATTTGAAATCAATTTTGATGATAGGGAACACCAACTTTGAACCTCAACTAAGTGAAATATTTTCCCAAAAAAAAAATAAATTCCATTCTCATTAGTAGACCTGTATTCCAAAAAATTGTATTCAGTTATTATAATTATATTTTGAATTTTGCCAATAAAAAATTTGTTTTCTCTCTTATTATATAAGTACCTACATAATATCCTCTATTTTGCCTCTGGGCCCACAAAGCCTAAAATATTTACTATCTGGCCCTTTACAAAAAAAATTTGCCGACCCCTGCTCTACAGCATGGGCTTCTTGCAGATGTGGACTTCCTAATGTGGACTTGCAAAGTCCACATTAGGAAGTCCACATCTGCAATGGTCAAGTTGAGATATGAAATCCCACTGTGGCAACCACCACAGTGGGATTTCATATCTCAACTTGACCATTCCAGCTTATCCTCATCAACCATCTTGTTGATTTTGGGACACTATCCAGTGTGATATTCATGCTAACTCCCAGTCTCTAGGGATCAGATTTGGTAACATCCACTGTAATGGTGGGATTTAAAGTGTTTATTGGGACCATCCTAATCTTCTTCACCAACCTTTACTGAGGTCAGGATTCGCCTTGATGTGGGATTATCTGATATGGCTCTTCAGAGGTAAGAAATTGTAGTCACCAGTGGTACTATTTTGCTGCCAATGTGGGATCAAGTCTGTTGATTGCACACATAACCATTTTCCTGCTCACTACTGTCCTGCACCACATCTTTCACTCTTTTTCTGGGGATGCCTTAAATTCCTTCCTTAGTTTTGCTATCTCTTTTTACCCCTGGCTCAAACTCTAATTCTGTTGCTTTCTTGTGGATTGGCCACCCTGATGCCAGACACTCTAAAAATGAAAAATGAAGGGCCAGCTCCATGTGCCAGGGAGCTTCATTCCGAGTGATTGCAGTGGGTGTGCGCGTGCTCTCTCTCTCTCGACTGGCTTTACAAAGCGATTTAACATTATCAAATCATATTTGCAGACTTAAAAATATAGTACAATGTGGTTGACTACAAACAGCGTGCCTGTACACATGCACACACTACAATGCTAATAATGTTTGTCTGGTTTTTGCAAACAGATGCAACTTCACCAGATTGTATTTGTGTTGAAAGACTTCCAGAGCTGCTTAGATAAAGGTACGGTACAATAGCAGGGATAATGGTCAGACAGCAGGGATAATGACTTTCTTTTTGCCAAATTATGCATCCTTTACTACAATCATCAACAGATTAAAGAGTTTCTTCACTTTGTTGCCAAGTTGTAGTCTAACTGACCAGTGGTTGGAGATTTTGATTAACTTAATGTATGGCATGTTTCCTGCCTTGCCTTTTGAGGCATATTGTACTGGTCTTGGTGAAGGATGAAATCTATCTACTTATTGCTATTTCATAGATACTGCTTCTCCATTATACCATAAAATTTTTTGCTAGGTTTATCCTCCTACAACTTAAAAGAATTTAGCAGGATGTTGATTTTGAACGCACAACTATTAGTAATAGTAATGACAAATTATGAAAGAAAGCAAGCTTATACAGCATAAGCCAAAAAAAAAAAAAAAAAACCCTTTTCATGTCCATCCCCTTTAATAATCTGTGTAATAATTCTTCCTTAAATTTATTTAACTGCCCACTTATTATTATTAGCTATATGGTGCAAGGAAGCCTGAGGCTTATGCTGCACCAGCCAAAAAAAAAAGAAAAAACAATTGCTGAATTACCCTGAGAGAGAGAGAGAGAGAGAGAGAGAGAGAGAGAGAGAGAGAGAGAGAACAAGGGTCAGAAGTAGAAAGAAATCACCAAGAAAGAGAAGAATGATGATATCCAGCTCAGGACCCTGGTTAAGCCATACAAGATGTGAGTCCCTGGGGTTCCACAACACCAGATGGAAGTTTGTTCTCTGAAAGCAAATTTCCACATGTCTATTCTGCAACCAATCTCCCTCAGTATGTAGTAGTAGTAGTAGTCGTAGTAGTGGCATGTGGCATTTGGCTTATCTAGCATCAGCCAAGAAAAAAAAAAAAAAAAAAAAAACACACCATTCCCTCCAAATGCCTTTCCAGTTCCTCCTTAAATTTATTTAACCTATCAACTTACACAACGACAGATGGAAGTTTGTTCCAGCAATTAACCACCCACTGCCTAAAGGCAAATTTCTGCACATCTATTCTACATCTGTCTTTTCTTAATTTGAATTGATGCCCCTTAGGTTCGTAATCTGAACAAGTGGAAGGATCCCATCAGAATTCAGCATGCTCAACCCATTCAAGGCCATATACACCTCATTCAGATCACTGCGCAGGTGCCTAGTCTCCAGCCACTGCAATTTGCAGAACTTAAGCCTCTCTTGAATGAAGAGGATCCTTTCATTCCCCTCACCAATCTTGTTGGCCTTCTCTGTACACGTTCAAGCAAATCTACATCCTTCCTAAAATGAGGCCTCCAGACCTGTATATAGTACTCAAGGCATGGCCTGACCATTGCCTTATACAGAGGGACAATCACCTCCTTTTCCCTGCTAGCAAAATTCCTATATATCATTGACAAAACCCCATGACCTGCCCTGGCAGCCTGTCTGCATTGCTCAGAAAACTTCATATCTGACTGCACAATTACTCCCAGGTCTTTTTCATTTTCTACCACCTTAAGTGTAGTGCCACACAGTTGGTACGTTTCTCTGGGGTTACTTCTACCCATGTGCAGTACTTTGCATTTGTCAAGGTTAAACTTCAGTTGCCACTTCTTAACCCATCTGCCCAAATTATCTAGATCCTGTTGCAGTAGCACACTGCCATTACTGTCATTAACAACCCTGCCAACCTTTGTATCATCTGCAAACTTCGACACTAAGCCTGATATACCTTCATCAATATCATTGATAAATACACAAAACAACAGAGGACCCAACACCGAACCCTATGGGACTCCACTAATAACATTAGTCCACGAAGAGCAGCACCCATTAATTACCACCCTCTGTCTTCTCCCACTCAACCATCCTTTTATCCATTGTAGCAACTTCCCCTTAATACCATTCTGCTCCAATTTGTACAATAGTCTTCCATGTGCAACGGTGTCAAAAGTTTTCCTGAAATCCAAATATATGATATCAAAATTATGTGTGTGCCCCCTTATGTTTGTTATCTGAGCTAGAGTTAATGATGTTATCAACAGTTAAGCTTACTCAATCCATTTTGAGCCTTAGAGCATTTTAGAGCCTCAATCCATCTAGAGCATTGAGAACAAGTGGAGGAATGTCGTCTGGACCTGGAGCTTTCTTGGCATCAAGATTATTCAAAGTTCTTTTGACGTCCTTTTGAAAGGAGACCACAGGAGTACATTGACTGGAATGTATTACTGGGAATAGTGGAAGGTGATTTACCAAGATCATCAATACATGAATTAAAGAAAAGTAGGATATAGTAAATCGGCTTTATCTCTAGGTGAGGAGGCAATAGAACCATCTGATATTAACAGAGATTAGGAGTATACATGGGCAAATGTTTCAGCCAGTAGTTTTCGCAAGAGACCAAAATACTTGACTAATTCAAGAAGAAAACTTCTTGAAGTAGTCAAGAAATAGAAAACTTCTTGAAGTAGTCAAGAAATAGAAAACTTACTTCAAGAAGAAAGTTTTCTATTTCTTAGACTTCTCAAAATCTAGTTTGCACTGATTAATTACTGCTTACAGTTGTAGCGAGCTTTAGTGTAGGCAGAAAATTGTTAATGAAGATTCAGATGTGAGCCAATTGTAATATGCAACATTCTTATCTTAAGGATTTCCTCTCTACAAGAATAATTTCATTTGCACAATCTGAGCAAACATTGATATCAGGAGATTTAAAACAGTAATCCAACCAAAGATGAGAAATCTCGCAGATGATCTCAATTTAGCAGTAGATTAGTAATGGCATATGATGCAAGAAAGCAAGCTTTTACAGAATATTTGCAGTGGGGCAAAAATCAGCAAAAAAAAAAAAAAAAAAAAAATCTTCCATTTCAGCTATCCATTCCCACCCAATAGTTTGTCTAGTTCTTCTTTGAATATATTTGTGCTATCAATTTCCACAACAATGGTTTGAAGTTGGTATCAACCACTCACTGGCTAAAGGCAAACTTCTGCACATCTATTCTGCAACTGTGCCTCCCCAGTTTGAATGTGCACTCCTTGTGTGTGCAATCTGAGCAAGAGGAAGAATCCCATCAGCATTGAGCTTGCTCAATCCATCCAAATCCTTGAACATCTTAACAATCACATCACCTTGCAGGAGCCTAGTCTCCAGACATTGCAATTTGCAGAATTAAAGCCTATATTCATACGAACATCCCTTTGTTCCCCTTGCCAGTCTCATTGCCCTTCTTTGTACTTGTTCCAGTAGCTGTACATCTTTCCTAAAATGAGGTCTGACCTGTATGAAGTACTCAAGGTGGGGAATGACCATTGCCTTATACAATGGTATAATCACTCATTATCCCTGCTAGCAAAATTTCTATATGGGTAACCCTCGTATAACTCAGTTATTAGGTTTCTGTAAAATGTTGTGTTGTGTGAAACCGTGTTATATGGGATTAAGAAAAAGTACAAAAGGTGGGGGGGGGGGATTACATTCCAAAAGCTAAAAAAATACACCATTCTAGATTTCGTGTATCTTCTGCTCTCTTTAAAAAATAAGTAATCTGGGTTTGCTTGCTTTTGCTTGATAAATCTTTTGTTAATTTCATCATTTGGAACTAAGCATTTTTGAAGCTCCCTTTTGAACTTTGGGTTCCTTTCATTCAAGAATTTTCATTCAAAAAATAAAATTCTAATTGCTCGGCTAACTTTATGCCTTCCCCTATGCTTTTTAGTGTAAAATTTGGAAGTTTAGAATTTTCATCTGTGATATCATCATCTGAATTGATTTGATTTTACCTCCAATGCCATTTGCACCAAATCCGTTATGCCAGCTTCTTTTTCTACCAGTAATTCTTGAACATCTTCAGTAATCATGACTTTTTTTATTTTTTTAGGAGCATCGGCGACTTAGGCCATGTTACTCTGTGTATATTGTCTATAAATTGCATGTCCCTCGCCCAAGCTGAACTAACTCAGCCACATTGTGAAAAAGACCCATAAAAATTCTTCTCTTCATCGACGGGATTTGAACTCAGCCGGTGTGGGGAGGAGGGCAATTCTCTCAACTGCACTACCCACGAGGGCTTCAGTAGTCATATCATCAATACCTTGATTGATGCAATAGTAGGAAGTTCTACTATTGCATCAATCGGTGCAATAATAGAACTTCCTACTGACGTAGCAAGTTCTAATATTGCACTGATTCCATTTTCTGGCCGTTCGATCATAATTTCTGAATGAACTGGCTCTGGCCATCCACACACATTTAATGTTGATGGTTTTACTTCTTTCAGTGATAACACTATGATTCTGATACAGTCCACAATTGAAAAATGTTTCCATGTCTCCATTACTTCAATAGATTCAGAATCAATTTTTTCCAAAATCCATTGTAACAATTTTCTGATGGAATGAGTTTTAAAGGTGGATATAATGCCTTGATCTAATGGCTGAATGAAAGAAGTTGTATTAACCCAGTACAACTGTGGCGTTAGGAATATAACTTCAACGTTTGGATGACTTAAATCTTTTGGATGGCCTGGTATGCTATCCAATTATTTCTTCATCATTTCTGTACCTCATGAGGTTCCTTTGGTATGCTTTTCCCATATCCAGGCCACTCCTATGAGAAGCTACAGGTGAAACCTGACTGGCCCTCAAGTTTTGCACACCATTGTAGTATCCAGCCAAACTGCTCAGACAAGACTTCCCCTTAACAAACCCATGCTGTGTCTGAACTGTAATTACAGTCTTGTCTAGATGATTCAGCCTTACTACTTTTAACAGTGACTCCATTATTTTCCCTGGCACAGAAGTTAAACTAACAGGTCTGTTATTACTCGTCACCCTTTGTGAATTGAGGATACATCTGCACATCTCCAGTCCATGGGGACTTCTCCTGAATCCAAGGATGCTCTCATAATTATGGCTAAGGGTTTGCTGACTTCCTTTGCTGTCTCCTTTAATATAACTGGATAGATCCCATCCATCTCTGGTACCTTTCTTATGTTTAACTTCAACAATTTCTCTTCCACTTTCCTCTCACTTATTAGAAAATCATTTAGCTCCCTGTTAGAGTTTGATAAATTTCTGGCCAACACTTCCCTAAAGAATTCTTCATGTGTAAATGAAGTTGAAAATACTCATTCAGTTTGACAGCAACCCAAGCAGGATCATCATCAACAGTCAAACCATTGCTATCAAGTGGACCAATTTGATATATCCCTTTCCTTCTAGAGTTTATATAAGTAAAGAAGACTCTGCTGTTTTTCTTTGCATCCTTTGCCAAAGATTTCTTGTGATCTGCCTTCGCTTGCCTAATCTCCTTTGTGACTTGATTACAGGCTAATTTATATCTACTGTAGGCTTCTGTGTCGCCTGTCAACATACATGCATCCCATGCATTTTTTTTCTCTGCCACAAGTTTCATTAGTTCATCTGACATCCATTTAGGCCTAAACCTCGAAAAGTGTTTCTTAGTTATGAAATATCTAGTAGCTTCTATGATTAATTCCTTGAATGCTTCCCATTTAGAATTGGCTGATGGCAACGTTATCAGTGGTTCCCACTATATAGACTTTAAGAACTGTCTGAGACCACTGTAGTCAACCTTACGAAAACAAGAACCCTTCCCTTTACCCTCGATAGTAGTTATATCTATAAGTAAATCCCACATCACTATGTTATGATCACTGCCACCTAGTGGTTCTTTTATCTTCAGATACTTAATTCATGAATAATCACTGCTGATAATTATATCGGGGGCATTACTCCCTTGCCTCTCTAATGTGCTGCTGTAGAAAACGGTCATCTGGTATATCCACAAAAGTCTTGCAACTCTGTTAGTGACCAACTCAAGTTCCAGTCAATACCCGAAAAGTTAAAACTTTCCCATTATAAGACATTCTGATTTGCTGGCTCACTCTATTTTTCTGTACAGTTGTTTGTTGTACTCATCAGAGTCTTTATCCCTGTCTCATTTTTCCTTTCCTAGTGCTTATGTCACACCAAACTGACTGAATATTACACTGGCCACCCATGTTAACTGGATGCACTGCCTAAAATTTGATGCATTTCTTAACTGAGAGCACAACCCCTCCCCTCCTATTCTGTCTTTCCTTTCTGTATTCATTGTACTCCCCACAATCAAATTCTGCATCCCTTATATTTGCGTGGCACCACATCTTTGATATCCCAACGATATATGCATTTGATGCCTTGACCAACATTCGAAATTCATCAAATTTATTTACAAATACTAAACTTGTGCATTCTTATAATGCCAAACAACATGAGGCTGAGAATGGCCACATGAGAAAGTCTCCATTTGAGAAGAGACCATCACCAAGTTGCAATTTGCAGTGCCTAGACAAACTCTTGCCTCGATCATGTACTTTGGTGTTGTTTTTGATAAAAGATCGATCGTTGGGTGTGTGTGGTTAGAATTGTTTGTTATTCTAGTAGGTAAATGAACAATCTGTGCATGCGGGGTCATAACAAAAGTCATAACAAAAGCTTCAACTTTTTGTCCATCTGGCTCTCTGTGTCCAGAAAACTGGTCAGCTGGAGTTGTAAACATTAAAATTGACAAGGAAAATTGCCTCACTGTTAGGAAAGTTGGACTGAAGAAAGTAGAGTTTTAGAGAAAGGAATTCCATGAAGTTGGGAGAATTAAAGAAAACAGATGAATTTGACAGACTTCAGTAGAGAAATTTTTAGTCAGAGAAGATCAGAAAGAGAAGATTCCAAATACTTAGTGTTTATCAGAGTGGACATATGCACAAATACCAATTTTGAAGTAATAGGAATCATAGAGTGAATAAATAGGACAATTGAGATGAACAGTGGTTGAGGCAACCAATAATTGAGATTTTCGAAAAAAGTAAGTGAATCTTAGCAGACTGTAAGTGGAAATGAACATCATTGAGATTGGAACTGAGTTCACGTATATTTGTGAAATAAATGAGGAAGTTGAACACTGTGATTGGGGCCTTGAGAGTTTAAGTTTGTATTCTTGGGCAGGGACATTTTATTACATTTTAAGTGAGCCTTCACCTATCTCTGCTTCCCAGACTTCTTGCTCATATACAAGTATCAAACAAACAGTCAGTTCATTTCTGCTAACACAAAACAAATCAAAGATCCATGGGTCAACTTAAAAAAAAAAAAACAGATTAGTTGTGAGCTTCGACTATTTGACCTTGTGGTGGGGTCGGACCATCACACTTCCACCACAAGTTACTATCCCTACAATGAGGAAGTAGGTCACTATTATTTGATCAGAGCTTTTCCCCTAAACATTGCTTTGATGAATTGACAAAAAGACTGAAACTTGTTTGGTCCTCAAACAGCATAAGCAAGTTAAGTTATCTTCGTGTAGAATGAGAGTCCATTGTTCCAGCAAAGCACATAGGTCCACACAAAGCAGACAGTGAAGCATGATGTTTAGGATAGTTTCTGGCTCCGTACAAGAGCAAAGATCTCAGTTGGCTAACCCCAGCAGGTTCAGCTTGGACATAAGACCATGTTCAGTCAGGGGAAAGCAGATGGACAGCCCAAGTTGTAACCATGGTCAGAGTATGAACAGAAGGCAGGAAAGCATACATCTATCTTCCCTTCTTAGAATTAGTCCATTAACTCTGCCAAATGGTGTCTAACTCATCATTAATGTATCTCCTCAGATGACAAAGGCAGGCTATTCGCTGCCCAAAACTTTCTGGAGATTCTTGTTTAAGGACATATGTCAAGCAACACCTAACAACAAGCAGGTCTGCTGTAAGTTTTTTTGCTGTGACACTCAACACTCCCATGGATACTGCTTGACAAGCTGGAATGATACCCAGGAAAGTGAAGCTTTGTACCAAATGAAGGGATTTTCTAAAGCTACTATGAATAAATCTTCCCTTCCCCAAACTCTGGACACATTAATCATGATTTGAACAAAGATGGTATCATAGAGGAGATGTAGGGTTCTACCATGATGCTCCAGTCAGTCATTGCAAATAATTATACAGAGCTTGGCATAGAGTGTTTTAGTCTTCTCTTGGGCAGGGACAGCAAGGATTTTCCCTGCTTGAAAAATCAGCCTGTATTTTTATGGTTGTCATCAGTAGAAAGCCTGAATTGTTAGATAATTTCTGGGTGTCCTTGGTCTGGTGAAGGTGCAGCAGTAAACAAAATGGAATGTGTCTGGTCTCATTTGAGATGTAAATAAGAATTGCAAACAGCTGTATTGAATTCTACATACATTGACCCTTCATCAAGATTCATCAGATTGCATACTTGCCAATGGAGAAGGGGTTTGCAAATGAGTCAATAGGATTGATTTCGGAATCACTTCGATCCCTTCTCCATCTCAGTATCATAACATAAGTTTTTCTCAGTCTTTTTTTGCAAAAAAAACATAGTAAAACCATTGGAATTTTTTTTTTTTAGATTTTTCAAGGGGGGATACATTGTATTTTTAACACATGAAACTTCGGATAATTGGGGCAGCCGCTTAATGGGGCCAAAATGCACTAGTCCTGATGTGTTCCAAATAACCAGAATGGACTGTATATATTTTCCAATGCGAACACAATTTTGCATACACACAAAGAAACTCAAATTTTCATTAGTTGTATTCCCCCCACCCAAAAAAAAAAGATTTTTTCATTTATAGAAGTGAGAAATGTGAAATCTCAGCAGCAATTGAAAGCCTAGCATGACTAGTCCAGTTTTGTACACATTCTTATAGACTCTCAAACAACTTTTCTACACTATTTGCAAATTTTGTGTATCCACAGTTTTTTTTTTTCTTTCAGTACCTCCTAATATACAGTATATAATATTATATAAATGATAAATAGGAATGACTCTAATTTTCTCTCATTATGTTTTTTTTTTTTTTTTTACTTATCTTAAATACTGTAGACAGACTGCATTTAAAATCTATTATCCAAAAAATATATAAATAAATAAAATAAAAAAATCAACTATCCAAATACCCTTGGTTCTGATTGTTTTCGATAACCAGGATTCTGCTGAACAATAAAATACATCCATAACCCCCAGGCATATATGTGCATAATGCACCTCTTGTGTTTATTACATCCATCTGCCCTCACATAACAACTCAACTCCCAGTGGATGGGTTTTCACGAAATTTTATATCTAGGCCTTTTAAAAAAAATTTGTCAAGCCATTCCCAACATCATTAAAATTGAACTGATATAAATCTGGCAATTTTTATTTCTTTTCTTTTATATATATATATATCCATTCTCATGTAATAATACCACTTCCGGTGGATAGATTTTAATGAAATTTTATATTTTAGCCTTTAAGATAATTTTTTAGAGTCATCTCAAATTTAATTAAAATCAGACCAATAGAAATCTGGTAATTATTATTATTTATTTATTTTTATTTTTTATACATATCACATGAGCTATCCATGTACCACATGTGGTGGCAAAAGCACTGTATTATGTTTGTTGCTCTGCACTGGTGTTGGAGGAATGAACAGGTAAGTAATGTGTCGCAGATTTGCAGAAAAAAAAATTTTTTTTTTTCTGGATTCATGCATGAAATTCATTTCTTTTTTCTCTTTTTTTTTGTTATAAATCGTGAATTATTACTATTTGCTAAACACACCTGAAATGTGATGCTTTGCATACTATAACTAACCTTAGTCTGCTAGTCATTCATCCTGCATTGTGAAGGTGGAAATTTAATGCAGCCCACCAGTGCCAAAAGATTTCTGACTCCTGCTTTATGGTATCAGTATATTACATTATTCTTGGGAGGAGGATCATATTTTAGATGAGTGCAAAATTGGATGTTATGCGTAGTGTTTGCAGTTTCATATTCATCTTATATACTGGCATGACTAGAAATTTCATCAGAAACGGTACAAAATACCATAGACATTATATGCAAATAGTGTTGAACTTTAATTTTTGACTAATTTGACATTATTTTTGATTTTTAACAGGATGTAGAAGCTGATGATGTTTATCAGACAGTAATCAGACAGATACCAGGATCACTGCCAACGGTATCTCTCTCTCTCTCTCTCTCTCTCTGTGAATTTACCAAAGAAATTACATTTTCTCTCTCCTTTTTTTCCTTCTGCTTAAAACTGTTATAGTCTTTATTTCAGTTGTAATTCTTTCAGTTTGCAGCCAGTTGAATAATATAAATCTATCTAATTAGGAACAATACCTGCTCTTTAAGGTTATTCTTTTCTTATTTATTTGTGAATATTTAGTACTAAGGTTTTAACCAGTAATCATTGAATAAACTTTTTCTGAATAGATGGTTTCAAAAATTTGCACTACAAATTTTGGAAATTCATTGGACAAGTTCTATGGTTATATTAAAGACTATATATGTCCATTGGAGGGATTCCTAAGTTAAAAATGTTGAGAATTAGTAGCCTAAAGTATAATTTATGTTAATTATAGGCACGTCAGTATTGTTTCATAGGCAAAAATTAACTTATTCTTGGAAAAGCAGTAAGAGAAATGATAGATGCACAGTTAATATAGATATATACACTTATTTTATGAAAATGTTAAGTACTTAAATTATCATTCTGTTGAGTGATGAACCTCATAGTCTGCTAATTCCTCCTATTCATTCTCAAGTGGCCCTACTCTTTGATGAACTCTAAAAGGTTTCAGGAAAAAGAAACAGTGAAGGTAAAGAAAACCAACGTGAGAACCACAGGAAACTTACCCAGCAAACTCGTTTCCTACTACTGCAGTTTCTCCCTGCATTCTCGGTAAACAGATGGTGTGTGTTATCGGTAGTGGCAGTAGAAGTTGATAACGATATATTGATTAGTTTTTTCTCATTATTAAAAGCAGATTATTGGATTTCATGAACATAATGCCTTTGTGGTTGAAATTTACATGTACATCCTCCAGACTGCCTCAGGAAAGGTTTCAGGAAAAAGAAACAGTGAACTGCCTCAGTGTGTTTTAAAATAGGAAAATGACTTCTACAGATGGTGTTTTCCTATTTTAAAACAGCGAGAAGGGGGGGGGGGAATAAACATCATAAGACTGAGGCAGTCTGGAGATGGTGTACCCATAAGTAAATTTCGGCCCACTCATGAACTCCAATAATTTATTTTTAATAATGAGAAAAAACTAATCAGTACATCGTTATCGACCACTACCGATAACACGCACCATCTGTTTACCGAGAATGCAGGGAGAAACTGTAGTAGCGGGAAACGAGTGTGTCTGGTAAGTTTCCTGAAGTTTCCCATGGTTCTTGTGTTGGCTTTCTTTACCTTAGCCGAATAGTCAAGTGCAAACTGCTCTGGTTGAAGGTGATTTGGTTTTATTGGGAGACTTGTTTCTCAGGGAAATGGGTAATATTTTTTGTAATATAGATAGGTTGACCAGAACCAGGGTGTGTTCGTTGGGAGCAAAAATTGATGATGCTCCCAATGGTTCAGATTTTTAGGGGGATAAAGAGAGCATTCTTATTCATTTGGGGACTAATGATATTAAACGAACACAACCTGACCACTTGTTGGATAAATGTACGACCATGCTAAAAATGCCACAAGTAGGTCAGAATGTGTATGTGTCTGCAGTTTGCAGTTCTGCCTAGACACAACGGGAGGATTATATGCTGAAATCCTTGTGGATTAAGTCAAGACTTGGGGGAATCTGCAAGACTCTGAGGGGGGGGGGTTATCAGTGTGGTCTACACTTGTAGATAGAAGGGATCTATTTTGTAGAGATGATATTTATTTGAACAAGGGTTGTGCAAGATTTTTTGTCAGTATCATTGAGGATACCTTAAGGATTCGGGGAAACTGCTATTTGGCGGATGAGTAGGGTAATGTAGATCTGCATTTATCTGATGATATGGGCCAAAGTAATGCTTGCACTCACCTTAGGAATTCCTGTTTGTTGCCACAATAACCGATGTTGGCAAGATGTTTTGAGAGTAGCAACATTTCAAATGAGTGGGTGGATAAAGCTAGGGTAACAAGCATAAATAACTTCAAGTGGTATGTCAGGGTAGTGAACTGTAGTAGAATACTTAGTCTTAACTGTGTCTGCAGTAACGTCAGAAGTGTTGCCAATAAAAGGGCTGAATTCGAACTTCTGGTTAGGACAACTAATGCTGACAATAATAGGGTTAAACAGAAATGTGGTACCACCTGGAAATTGGGGATGACGAGTTCCAATATGGTATGTATAATGTATTTAGTCACCGTAGTCATGCTTCTTATCAAAAGCAGCGGAGTGAAAAAAGAGCTTTTGCTGAGACAGAAGTTACATCTGCCAGTATAGAATTTGTGTCTGAGTTAGTTGGAAGCAAAAGTATAATGAGAGTGGGAGCAATCTACAGACCAGAAGATTTTGAAGAGTATGATGTGAGTCTCTACATACAGATGGTATAGGCAAGCAAGTGAGAATGTCTCATTATGGGTGACTTCAGTCTGCCCCAGATTGATTGGAATAAGTGGGAGAGAAACCCGTGAGGAAAAATTTTTTTAAATACAGTAGATGATTATCATTTGTACCGGCATGTTAGAGAAAGTACTAGGGGTGAGAATATTCTTGAACTCATCATTACTAATGAACCAGATAGGAAATCTGGTTCATTAGTAATGATGAGTATCACAGGGCTTAAATTACAGGAATTTTACCAAGTAATGTCATGTACCAGTTAGTTGGAAGATGAAGAAAGATGTTGCAGTAGTTAAAGTAAAGGCACTGGTTTTAATTTCAGAAGAGGGGGACTATGACAGTTCAATTGGCCTGATTGCAAAGTAAAGGTGAATACATTTGAATTATGAAATTCCTTTAAAGCAAACATACCATGTTACCTGAGGAAAGTGCCGAAATGGCTGAATGTGGATCTGGCTGGTGTAATAGAGCAAAAAATGATAGCATGGGATAGTTACAGAGTGACAAAAAGTACTGAAACCTATAACAACTACAAGTTGATCTGTAATAGTACTATATATATGGTTAGAGAGGGGGAAGGCTACATATGAGAAAGCACTGGCTAAGAGAGCAAATAATAGGGACAAGGAATTTTTCATGTATGTGAATACAAAGAAGAAAGGAATCAGATTGGACTCTTGTGTATTAGGTGTGGAAAGGCTTAGCTAACCCAGCTGATGTTTCTGATGAATTGGATAGGTACTTGGCATCCATCTTTACTGAAGAAAGACCCTTCGTGCTGAGAAGAGGCTGTGCGAATGCACTTGCTCTTATGCCCAATTGCTGAGGAAAGAATCACCAATCATCCAATCTCTAAACAATGAACAGAAATAGAAACCCAACATTGTTGTCCTACATCCACTTGTAAATTCTCCAACCACCACCATGAGGCCATCAAGGAAGCAATGACTAAGCATATAAAAACAAATATGAAGAATCTAAAAGTAGATGCAATTCAGAAAACAAGAAACACAGGAATAGTAAAAACAGCTACTCCTGCCAATGGAAGTGCCCTACTCCAATCTGCCTCAATGACAGATCTTGGCCTATCAGCAGAAACCCTCAAATCTAAAGGTCCATCTATCATCACCTTTGATATTCCCAGTGGTATCTCTCAGGAAGAGCTTGTTGATGAGGCACATGGATGTAACTTCAGCGACTACATCACCAAAGAGGACCTGCAACAAAGCTTTCTACTTAAATACATCACAGTAATAAAATCCAAGCAAAATGTAATTGTATTACCAAACTTGCTCCTAATATATGGAATGTCATCATAAAGCAAGAGAAAATGTACTTTGGTTGGAAGTCCCACAGATACAGGAAGTTTGTCTAAGTGCCAAAATGTTACAGATGCCACAAATTTGGGCATACAACATACCTATACTGCTATAGTGTTCACATAGTTCATAGGAGGTAAGCGGATGCATCAACACAAATCTCTGCTTGATGTGAATGGTGGATAGTGACCGAAGGTGGCTGTGAAGATTTCTTGGAGTTTTCAACTTCAAAAACCATGGATCTTAGATTCAAGCTGTGTATAGATGAAAACAACTAGTATTATTCAGGTAAGCTTGTTAGTTATAATTGTTTTTAGCTATTGCTAGTTTTTTGAATGTGTTTATGTGCAGTATGATTGTTACAGCATCAGCGGTAGCGATCCTACTGTTGCAGATTGTGATCTCCCCAGGGGCTCCCATCTGGTGAGTATGGGCTTGGCACACCCAGGGTCCTGAGCTAGATATCATCATTCTTCTCTTCTTGGTGATTCCTTTCTACTTTTGACATTCTCTCTCGGTAACGTGGGAATTTTTTTTTTGGCTGATGCAGCATAAGCCTCAGGCTTCCTTGCACCATATAGCTAATAATAATAATAATAATATTGCAATGCCTCAAAATGCCAAAAATTGGGATAAATTTGTTGATCAAAATAGTTTGATACATGTTATATGTGAGGGGAAATGTAAATTATATTTGCATATAAGAGTACTTTTCTTTGTGTGCGACTGTTTTTCCCTCCCAAAATGGGAAAGCATTGCATCTTCGGTTTTAATAGGCCCACGACTGTAAAAAATACCTTAAATTACTTCCCTGGATATAAGGAACATTATAATAATAATAGCAAAAGACCAGCAAAGACCAAAACTCAAGGGAAAAAAACTGAAAAATCAAAAAATATCGAGAATCGCAATCCTGACTTGAAGGACCTGCCTGATTGTGAGATAGAGGGTTTGGGGTGCTTGCAGAAAGAACCCCAAACAATGAAGAAACTACAAACAATGAAGAAAAGGCAAAAACCATATAGAAAATACAGATCAAAAGGAGAATGATAATTTAAAGCTAGAGATAACAAAAACAGAGGAGAGAAAATTTCAGCTTATAAATCAAATAGAGGATCCCATAAGACAAATTAAAGAAATGAAGCTGTTCCTAGAAGAGTTCCTTCATAAACAGATCAATAGGATTACATTTGCAGCAGGTGCCTCCATAGCCAGGTGGGCAGGAGCAGCAGTGCATAGCACAACCTTCTTGATTAGACCGGGGTTTGAGCCCATGTCCACCAAATACGGAGTATGCGGAAAGGTCAGGGAATGACCACCGCATATCCCCGGAGCAATATGGCCTTAGTTGCTAATGCTCCTAAAAAGTCAAATGACAAACAAACATTTGCAGCAAGATTGCAAACAGTGAACTGCTGGTGTGTTTTGGAACATAGAGTGATTGAACTTAATACAGGAAACAAGGTATTGAAAGCAAAAGTAGAAACAGTGACTGAAAATAAGAATAATTACAAAGAAATAAAAACTTTGACTTATGCCCAAATAGCAAAGGCCACCAAAGCAGATTCATCAAAAACTAAACAAACCAACAATAAAACTAAGGAAATATCAAAGACAAAAGAAACAAACACAATCATTATAAAGGCTAAACCTGACTGTGCATACACATCCAGTGAGGCAGTCAGGGATACTGTCATGACAAAATTAAAACCTCATTTGAAAGAAATAAAAGTGAATAACATGAGAAAAAGAAAAGATAATGGAGTTTTAATTGAAGTAACAAATAAAGAGGATGTTAGAAAGATTGAAACCAACCTAGAGGTAGTAAAATTGGGACTGCAAACAGGAAAGCCAAGGGGAAGGAACCCCAACATCATTATATTTGACATTCCCGAGAACTCTGGAAAGAGATCTTATGTTGGATTTCTACAACAAAAATTTTATTAATATAATGAAATTGGACGAGTTGGCCAAAGAATTTCTTCTTAAAAGAGGGACAGAAAAACCAAAAGAAATGGGCAATTCAATATCATTGTGGAAGTATCACTCAGAATTTGGAAAAACCTACAAGGGCAACAAAGAGTCTATGCTGGCTGGACCAGCTATAAATTCAGGGAATTCTTTCCCTTAAAGAAGTGGTTTAACTGTCATAAATGTGGTCATACTACCGGAGACTGCAGTCAGAAATCTCCTATCTGTGGCCACTGCGCAGTCTCTGGCCATGATTACAAGAACTGCCAAAATAAAAATCAGCAGCCAAAATCTGCTACTTGTAAGGCAGCATGGCTGACTGACTATGCACATAGTATCAGGGATGATAAATGCCCCTGCTATAAAAAAAATGGTTAAACTTATACAATCTAGGACCAACTATGGGCCAGATTGAAAACATAAATGTGACTAGGGCTCTAAATCTTGTCCAATTGAATGCTCAAAGAGCAAGAGCTGTTTAGATCAGATCAGACCTCAAATTGGAAGAAAATAACATAGATATCTTGGTACTCCAGGAGCCCTACACACACATATGGGTGTAGGGTTGAGTGATACCCAAGAGGCTATAAAATAATAGAATACACCTCAGGTATCCCTTCTACAGCAATAGTAGTTAAAAATACTTAACTTGCAGTCATAAAGGTGGGTATCTCTGCTTCTCGAGTGGCAGTGTGTGCCCATATCACCAGTGTTGTAGGACAGTTTTACATTATTTCACTATATTCCAGACCAGGTGAAGATATAAATCCAACTATTGAATACCTACAAACAGTCATAGACTTGCTACATACTGCAAACATTGCAGTGTGTGTGTGTGTGTGTGCACGCTGATGTCAACTGCTGGTCAGCCTTATGGAACAGCCGTATGGAAGCCGTATGGAAGCCGTATCTTCCTCCTGACTATGAATCCCGCTCTCGTGCTGTCGATCCCCTTCCCCCTTTTTTTTTTACTTGGTCTCCATCCAGAAAGCCCAGGTGACCCTGACGGAGGTCAGCCAGAGTATAATGGACAGCTTGGCTCATCTCCCAGAGCAGGCACACATACAATGGCCTGATACTTTCAGACTATATAGCTACCTCACCCTTTCAAGTGCCAAATGTCATTCCCTCTATGCAGGCACTTAAGCCTTGCAACTCTATCAACTTTTCCCTGTCTACTGGGAGCCCCCCCCCCCGGAACAGGGAGTTAACCCATTCTTCTTCCCTAACCTACCTACCTCAGCCAAAAGCCTTCCTTCCTTGTCCTTCTATCTTCCTCCTGACTATGAATCCCACTCTCATGCTATCTACCCCTCCCCTTTTTTTTACTTGATCTCCATCCAGAAAGCCCAGGTGACCCTGACAGAGGCCAGCCAGAGTATAATGGGCAGCTTGGCTCATCTCCCGGAGTGGGCACACACAATGGCCAGATACTTTCAGACTATATAGCTACCTCACCCTTTCAAGTGCTAAACCAAGCAAATAACCTTTCAACCTTTAGTAGTACCATGTCAGAGTGTGACATTGATGTTACTCTTGCTACCAATTCAATAGCTTATAAAATTACAGACTGGTGTGTCCAGCCAGCCTGGACCACATCAGATCATAGGGCCATCGCCTTCAAACTAAACAGGCAATTTCAAATAACCCAACACTCCTTGTTGAATATCAAAAGGTATAACCTCAAAAGAGCAAACTGACAGATTTTCACAGAACATACAGCAGTTGAGCTGCAAACTCAGGAAAATGAGTGGTCTAGATCAGGCAACTGCAACCCGGACTAGCAAGCACTGATTATGACAAGCATTTTAACAAAAACAGCAAACCTGTCTGTCGCACGGAAAAAACCGAGGAAGTGGGTGGTTCCCCAGTGGTGTCCTAAACTGACCATACTCAGGAGAAGGGTGCACCAGATGAGGAGAAATTTTCAAACAGCCAGTACATCTTGGCCACAAAATGATGCACTGAGAAATTCTTATAGAACTCTCAGAAATCAGTATACAGCCTTCATAAGAGACAAGAAAAAGAAATGCTGGAGGCACTTGGTGGGAACTACTGGAAACATTGACCCTTGTGGAGTTGTCTACAGAATAGTGACCAACAAGCTGCCTGAGGAGATGTCTTAGAAACTACTGTCAAAGGAACCCCAACCCTGTGTTGGGCAGATTCTGTAAATAACATCCTAGACAGTATTATTCAGACTGAAAATGGGGATCATTCCCCCACCCAGCTAGATATTATAAAAGAAAACATTGAATATGACATTGCCAATATTCAACCTCTATTTACTAAACAAAACCTAGAAATAGGTTTTGTTTAGTAATAAGGAGGTGATTATTCCATTGTATAAGGCAATGGTCAGGCCACACCTAGAGTACTGTATACAGGTCTGGAGGCCTCATTTCAAGAAGGATGTAGAGCTGCTGGAACGAGTACAGAGAAGGGCAACAAGATTAGTGAATGGAACAAAGGGGTGCTCTTACGAAGAAAGGCTTAAGTTTTGCAAATTACAGTGTCTGGAGACTAGGCACCAGCGAGGTGATCTGATAGAGGTGTATAAAGCCTTGAATGGTTTAAGCATGCTCAATGCTGATGTGATTCTTCCTCTAGCTCAGAAAAATCACCTGAGAGGGCATAAATTCAAATTGAGGAAAGACAGAAGTAGGATAGACGTGCGGAAATTTGCCTTTAGCCAGCGGGTGGTTGGTTGGTGGAACAGACTGCCATCCCTTGTGGTGGAGGTTGATAGCCTAAATAAGTTTAAGGCTCAGCTGGACAGGTATTTTGAACGAACAGAGGGGTGAAGTGGAAGTGGGGTTTTTTTTTTTTTTTTTTTTTTTTTGGCTGATGCTGCATAAGCTTGCTTTCTTGCATCAAATGCCTCTACTAATGCTAATGCTAATGCTAAAAAATAGCATTATTCAAAACCAAAAATAATAAATTCCCAGGTTTTGACCTCTTAGAGGTTGAGATTATCAAAAAATTAGTGGAAATAGCATCAGACAAATTAATAGCACTATATAATAACTGTATGACAGAGGCATACCCAAAAATATGGAAAAAAGCTGTGTTAAGATTAATTCTCAAAAACTCTGAGAAACTCCCTACCGATCCCAAATCATATAGACCAATAGCCCTACTTTCTGTACTACGGAAAATATACAAAAGACTAATATATGGCAGATTAGCTCAATACTACACAGAAGCAGGTTTACATTCCAACAATCAATATGGTTTTAATCAGAGTAACTTTACAGAGGATGCCATGCACCACCTACTGACAACAGTTAAAAACTCTGAGGAGAAATATATGCTGGCAATGTCTATTGACTGCTTTGACCAAAGGACAAGTCACTCACAGATTTGTACCAGATGTCTCAGTGAGCTATCCAAACCATCACCTTGGTTCGCTCCGGGCCTGCACCTTACATATACTGGCCATGGTTCCTTCAAATCCAAGTTGACTGAACTAGGAATTGATGATAACCCTCTGTGTTTGTAGATTAGATGAAAATTTGGAGCATATGACTACCACCTTTACCATGCCCCTAGAAGCTGCATGCTCACCTCTCTACTGTCTCTCCCTTGTGATATTTCCTTGCTAACGAAGATACTTACAAACAGCTCTCAGCTTCTGCACAAGCTGCTTTTGAGATGAGATTAGGACAATTCTATCACAGCTCAGCCAGTGACAAGACCAGTAAACTAACAAAGAAAACTCGCTTGGATGAATCATTGAAAACTGCTGCCAAATGTCAATCCCCCTCTATGCAGGCACTCTAGCCTTGCAACTCTATCAACTTTTCCCTGTCTACTGGGAAGGAGCCCCCAGAACAGGGAGTAACCCACTCTTCCCTCATCTACCTACCTTAGCCAAAGGATGCCTTCCTTCCTTGTCCTTCTATTTATCTTCCTCCTGACTGTGAAGCCCACTCTCATGCTATCTACCCCCTCTTCCCCCTTTTGTTTTGCTTGGTCTCCATCCAGAAAGTCCAGGTGACCCTGATGGAGGCCTGCCAGAGTATAATGAGCAGCAGCTTGGTTCAACTCCCTGTGTGTGTGTGTGTGTGTGTGTGTGTGTGTGTGTGTGTGTGTGTGTGTGTGTGTGTGTGTGTGTGTGTGTGTGTGTGTGTGTGTGTGTGTGTGAGAGAGAGAGAGAGAGAGAGAGAGAGAGATCAAAACTTACTCTGTAAAGCCTCCAACTTAGTGTTGAAGCATAAGCCTCAGGCTTCCTGAGGCTTATGCTGCACCAGCCAAAAAAAATTTGAGTACCCTGAGAGAGAGAGAGAAGTAGGAGGGAATCACCAAAAAAGAGAAGAATGATGATATCCAGCTCAGGACCCTGGGTGTGCCAAACCCATGCGCACCAGATGTAGTCCCCTAGTGCGCATGGGTTTGAAATCAAAACTCAGAAGATATGTGCATATTCAGTGGCGATGGCAGGCAATGAAGGGTTCTACTGGGGGCCCTGCAGACAAGCAGCCAGACACAACAGAACAAAACACAGTACTACATAAACCAAACACTACACTTTTCCTGGCTTTCGCAGTAGTTCTGCATTTCATCACAGAATGCTTACCACTGTGGGAACCATCAGTGGCACCTGACTCCAAATATTATGCCACTATGTGGCTGAGCCATATGAAATTAGTCATTTAAAAATTACAGATAACTGTTTATTAGAAAAACCTTTGAGCAAAAAAGGTAAGCAAGGCTCCCGGAGTTGATGACATATACCCAATAATTTGGAGGAAGGCCATCTCAGAGAGTGTATTGAACCGTTGAAGTTAATTATGTGGGTATCTTTGGACTGGAGAAGTGCCAACATATTGTCAGTATATAAAGGTGTTTCTAAGAGTGAAGTGTGTAGCTCAGACTTCAGTGGTAGGTAAAACCTTAGTGGCAATGAGTAAGAGTGCATTCCAGGGACATTTAGATAGAAATGGCATTCAGGATAATGTTTGATAATTTATCGAACATTATCCTGTAGAGATATGGATGTTATAGTCCCACTGTATAAGGCAATTTTAAGACTTCCTTTGAAATACTCTGTTCAAGCATGGAAACCTCATCCAAAAAAAAGAATTTGAGCTTCTTGAAAAGGTCCAAAGACTGGCAACTCATGTGGTGAGATCAGCAAATTGGTGACCATATGAGGAAAGACTCCAAATATGTCAGCTTCAACCAAGTATCTCCGAGGGGGAAACCTGATTGTGGTTTATAAGGCTCTGAGAGGTTTAAGTAAAATGAATGAAGGCAGAATTTTTACTGTTATAAAGAATTCCAGAATTAGGGGCCATAAAATCAAATTACAGGGGAAGAGGTTTAGACGAGATTGTAGAAAGTTTTCTTTTAGCTAGCAAGTTGTTGATTACTGGAACAAGGTGTCTCCATAGGTAGTTGACGCAGACAATCTGAAGAAATTCAAGTCCAAAGGTCAACTGGATAGTTACCATTATGAGAAGGGAAGTGCATAATTTGTTGGACCTTGTCTTTTTCTTTCTTTCTTTCTTTTTTTTTTTTTTTATTTTTTTTTTGGCAGTGCATCAAAAGCCAATGGTTTCATTATTTAGCTAATACTAATATGACAAATTAATTAAGCACCCTGCCATTTAGTCGACATTCATACAGAGTTAGCCTTTACTTACAGGTAAATTAATGTATACTGAAAACCTTTAGTCTTTATGACAGCTTCTAGCCGAGTGGTCAGGCATGCAGGTGCATAAGTACACATACCTTGAGTAACCGGGGTTCAAGCCCATGACTGCTGAATACGGTGCTGTTTCTAGTATTCTGTCTATCTTGTGAACTCCTCTGACCGTTTGGTCATCCCGGAGTATAAACAGAAAATTTATTTATTTATTTATTCTTTGTGGGAACACTCTCCACCAATTTTTTTAAATGTTCTGTGATATTTTTTGCCATTTAGCCTTCAAAGCAACAGCTAGTTCAGTTCTGTTTTGTGGGCAGTCTCTTCTCACACACCCTGACAATCCAGTTCATCCCCGAATTCTCTGTAGGATTAGGGTAGAGCTGTGGGTTGGATGGTCCAAGTTTTCAACACCCCTCAAACTCAATTATGATTGGTTGTGCTGAGCAGTATGTCCCATACCAGTATCCTTATGAAGTGTTGTCCTGCTGATATAGGTATTGTCTTCCCCAATTTTTCACTAGATAGATCTCAATATTCATGTTTTTGTTCCCATAAAAACACAGACCATCGTGCTGCTTCCACCAAACTTCACTGTTGATTTAATACAGTCAAGCAGATAGCTTTCTCCAGGCAATCGTCACATCTAGCAAAGGTTGTCAGACTGGTAGACCATATACCCTGACTCTTCACTCCAAACCACAGTTTTTCATTGGTTTTGTGGTCCAAGAATGGTGGCCTTATGCCAAGATAAATAGGGTCTAACATTAATGGGAGTGATTAGTGGCTTAAGGACAGCTGCACAACTGTTGTAGCCAAGAGTAAAAGCAGGTACGTATATTTGCATATACAGTAATGCTACGAGTGTAGTACCCCTTGACGTGGGCATCTGTACGTGGTGAGGGGACCTCCCAGTGACGCTGCTGGACTTCCAGACTAGCATCACTGGGATCCAACGCCCACAGCCCAGGTTCCAGGCTTACATCAATGGAATCCGGCGTGTTTGCTGTACGCTGCGACCCGTGGAAATTCGGAAAGGGGGATCCTGGTGGTTGAGGGGCCCAGCTTCAATACACCACTTTGGCCCCTGCTTCGACAAGACGGGTGGTCCTGGAAGGCCCGGCTAGGATCAATCGGCTAGTAGGCTCGCCTGCGAGGGTCAGCCGTGTCAATGCCACGCCCCTACCCTCATGGTCTGAGGGACAGGATTCAGGCTGGCGGCGGTGCGGGTATAGTGTCTGGGTAGCCCTGGCGTCCCACTCCCGAGCGCATTTATTGCATGCCGGGTAGTGGGCATCCCTTTGGGCTCCGTGGTGGGTGGGGAGCCCGGGCACTGAACAAATAAAAAATCTCTATGAATCCTGATAAACTTACTCCTTCAGGGGCCCCAACCCGGTCCCTATCTGAAAATTTAGACAGTGAAGCAGATAGCATTATCGCTAAAAAGAGGCAGCGGACGGAATTACCATCAGGGCCAGTCCCAAGGTTTTTAATTATGCATTGTACCAATGAGACACCAATTGGTAAAATGTCGCCCTTTTTCATTCAAAAAGGGTTAGATGGCTTAGCAGGTTCACCCAAATCAGTTAAGAGGCTTCGTTCTGGAGACCTTTTAATTGAAACTAAAAATGACAGGCAATCTGAACATCTCCTCCGAACAACATCAATCGGAGGAATCCCTATAACAGTGACACCACACAGAACACTCAATTCATCGAGAGGTGTCATTTTGGAGTGAGACCTTCTCGACGTAACCGAGGAGGAAATCTGCTCCGAATTAAAACCACAGGGAGTCATTGCCATTAAGAGAATTACTGCGCGAAGGGATGGAAAAATTGTTAAAACCAGGAGCGCTATCCTGACTTTTAACTCTCCTAAACCTCCTGACAAGATTAAAGCTGGATACATCAACTGTACAGTGCGTCCATACGTTCCGAACCCTTTATGGTGTTTTAAATGCCAGAAGTATGGACATTCTCAAATGGCCTGCCGTGGAGTCCTTGCATGCGCTCGATGCGGTGCAAAGGACCACGAAACAACAGCATGTTCAGCCGCAAAACCCACCTGTATTAACTGTGAAGGCGAACACCCGGCCTATTCACGAGCATGCCAGAGGTGGAAAGAAGAAAAAGAAATTCAACGGCTGAAGGCAGAGCTAAATATATCATACCAGGAGGCAAGGAAATCGGTCAAACCCCTGAATATCAACAAACCTACCTACGCCCAGAAGGTGGCAGGGAGATGTTCCGTCGGAACTCAGACGGACATGACCATTCCTCCAAAGGAGTCTTTCACTCCCATCGCGCGATATCTTTTAAGTTCTCAAAAACCTGCACAGAAGGACCAATCAGCTGCCACTCCTATATCGGTACCTCCTAACGCTCCACAAGTAACAAAGGTAACTATGAAAGAAAAGAATAAGAAAGGGGAAGTCCCCCCCTAGTACCCAAGATAAGATGGATGTTGAGCAGAAGGAGGTACCCGAAGATTCAGTCTTGGAACTCTTTGCGGAGGAAGAAATGGACACGGGACAGCGTCCGTTCTTCCCCAAAAAAGATAAATCCAAGACTGATAAAAGTAAGCCCTCAGCACCTCGGAAGCCGCCTGATGGACCCACCAAGCCAAAATAATGGCTAAATTCCTACAATGGAATTGTCGTGGATTCCGGCGAAATATTGATGACATCAAGGCCCTCCTGCAAAAGCACGAGCCAGTTTGCTTTTGCTTGCAGGAGACATATCTAAAGGCAAATGATGATCCCACCATGCACAACATCACATTTTTTCGAAAGGATAGAATTGCAAATGGCCCTGTATGTGGGGGAGTGGCTATCCTTGTGGGTAACCAGACCCCAGTGCAGCCTTTGCTAATTACAGCCAGCATAGAGGCTGTTGCAATTCGCCTTTCAGTGGGATTTCTGTTAACTGTATGCTCCATTTATTTGCCACCTGGGACTGACATCTCCCAGGCAGACCTTGATGATCACGCAGCTGCCACCCCCTTTCTTACTTCTCGGGGATTTTAATGGACATAACACCCTGTGGGGTAGCGCTAACATCAACGGAAGGGGACGAGTCATAGAGCGTATGCTCAATGACAATGACCTTTCCCTTCTAAATACTGGAACAAACACCTTCTTCCACATGCCTACCCGTACTTTTTCTGCCATTGATCTGCTCCCCTTCTCTACTCCCTTCACTCACTTGGGAGGTGGAGGAGAATCCATACGGAAGCGATCACTTCCCCGTGATAACCTTGTTACACAGTGGGAGACCATGTCTTCCTTTTAGGTTACCATGGTGGAAGATTGATCAGGCTGACTGGACTGCCTTCCAACATCAGGCAAATTTTGATCTTAGCACAGTCAGTCAAGAGTCTATCAATGATGCAGTTAAGTACATCACAGAAAATATTGTCCAAGCAGCTGCGAATGCTGTTCCAAAAACATCTGCCCGGTTTCCACCATTTCCTAAACCTTGGTGGAATTCACAATGTACAGCAGCAAAAAAGGCTCAAAACAAAGCGTGGGGGATATTCTGCCGATATCCTACCACGACCAACCTTATAGCCTTTAAACGTGCACGAGCCAATGCACGATATATCCGCCGTTAGAGTCAAAAGGAATCGTGGATCCGTTTTACATCATCTATTAACCAGTCTACCAACTCTAAGGTAGTCTGGGATAAAATCCGGAAAATGAAGGGAAAATATACATCCCACCCTTCTTCAATCCTAGATTATAATGGATGCGCTATTGCAGATCCAACTGCAATAGCCAATGCTCTTGGGGAAACATTTTCTAACATCTCCGCAACATCCTCGTACTCCCCAGAGTTCCTGGTCCTGAAATATAAAATCGAAAAACAGGCACTTAACTTTAAATCTAAGAGCATTTATCCCTACAACGGGGATTTCACTATTCAAGAACTGGAAAGAGCCCTCACTCTTTCCAAAGCAAGTGCCGTTGGACCAGATGGCATCCATTGTGAAATGATTAAAAATCTTTCACCAAAATCTATGGATTGTTTGCTCCTTCTGTATAACAGAATCTTTACTGAAGGACAGTTTCCGGACTCCTGGCGATAGGCAATCGTTCTTGCCTTCCCTAAGCCAGGAAAGGATCCAAAAGTCACCACCAACTATCGTCCTATTGCTCTGACTAGCTGTCTGTGCAAAATCCTGGAGAGAATGGTTAATTCTCGTTTAATATGGTATCTAGAATCAAATGACCTTCTCTCCAACATCCAGTGCGGCTTCCGAAGGAACCGGTCCACTTTGGACCATCTTATTAGATTGGAAGCATTCATCCGGGATGCTTTCCTAAAACGCGAACACTTGGTGTCGGTGTTCTTTGACATGGAAAAAGCGTACGACACAACTTGGAGATTTGGCATTTTAAAAGATTTACATAGCCTAGGCCTTAGAGGGCATCTCCCTTTTTTTATTCAAAACTTTTTAGTCAATCGTTCATTCCAAGTTCGTGTGGGATCCTCACTCTCTCGCTCCTTTAGCCAAGAGGAGGGAGTACCACAAGGATCAGTATTAAGTGTCACGCTTTTTGCCATCAAAATAAATTCCATCACAGAACAACTTCCTCCAACTGTAAACAGTGCCCTCTATGTTGATGACTTTAGCATTTTTTGTCAGTCGTGCAACATGAGGGTTATTGAAAGACAACTGCAGAAAGCCATCGATAGTCTGAATTCCTGGGCACTTGCTAATGGCTTCAGGTTCTCGCCGGAGAAGACCCTTTGCGTACACTTTTGTCGCAAGCGTAATCTTCATCCTGAACCTGAATTAAGGCTCGGACAAAATGCTATTCCAGTATCAGCGAACACAAAATTCTTGGGACTCATATTCGATAAAAAACTAACCTTTTTGGATCATATTCGTCAACTCCGCACAAAGTGCACACGTGGGCTTAATATTCTCCGCTCACTCTCCTCTACATCTTGGGGAGCAGACCGATGTACCCTTCTTCGGCTTTACCGTGCACTTGTGCGATCCAAACTAGATTATGGGTCCCAGGTATATTCCTCAGCCA
The DNA here is from genome assembly GCF_048544385.1 of Mastigoproctus giganteus. Lineage (NCBI taxonomy): Eukaryota > Metazoa > Arthropoda > Arachnida > Uropygi > Thelyphonidae > Mastigoproctus > Mastigoproctus giganteus. Next base: position 91,769,077 of record NC_143579.1, read on the forward strand.
GAGACAGTGTCCTGCGGTGGCTGGACCCCGTCCATCATCAGGCCCTACGTATTGCTACTGGAGCATATCGCACATCTCCTGTCCAGAGCTTATACGTCGAAGCAAACGAACCACTGTTATCACTTCGACGTAAGCAGTTGTCTTTAAAGTACGCTTTAAAACTGAAACCCCTGCCAGATCATCCTACGTGGCCATTCGTTTTTGAGCGGGAAAATTTATACAACACCCGTAAGACTGCCAATCGTCCTTTTGGTATTCGTCTCCAAGAGCTACTCAAAGAACTTAATATCAAGGTAGACAAGGTTGCCCAAACACCAAAGCAACCCCTTCCACCCTGGCATGCTCGTGTTCCAACATGTGACTTGTCCCTCAGAAATTGGAGAAAGTCGGACACTCCATCGTCTGTCTACCTGCAGCTTTATTCAGCACACCGAGCTGAACATTCTGACTTCGCGCCAGTTTACACAGACGGTTCGAAGTCGGAATCATATGTGGGATCTGCTGCTGTCTTTACAGACAGCTCTACATCGGAGCAGATTCCCTCTGAATGCAGTATATTGACTGCAGAGCTGCATGCTATAGAGTTAGCCTTGGATCACATTAGTGAATGTCAATACCAACGGTTCATTTTATATTCCGATTCTCTCAGCGTGTTACAGGCTTTAATATCTGTAAGATATAATCCTCATCCAGTTCTGTCTAGTATTCAGCAGAAGATTCACTTCCTCCTTGGACGTGAATATGATATCCGCTTCTGCTGGATTCCCAGCCACATTGGGATTAGGGGAAATGATTTGGCTGACACCGCAGCCAAATCAGCAGTCCCCAATAATAATCGCTGCCTGTCAGTCCCCTATACAGACTACAGGCAAATAATACACGAGAAAATGCATTCCCAATGACAGGATTCGTGGAATAGACAGACTGTGAATAAATTATATCAAATAAAGCCTGTAATTGAACCGTGGCAGTCTAGTCTGCACAGGAATCGTAAGGAGGAAGTTGTTCTTGCCTGGACCCGCATAGGACATAGTCATTTGACTCATTCCTTTTTGCTGAGGGCTGATGACCCTCCTATGTGTGAGTCGTGTGGCACAGTTTTATCAATTAGACACATTATAATTGAATGTCCAGATTAGCAATATCCGTTTTACTGCTTTTAATCATCTGGCTGAGCCGTATACACTCAGTCAGATTTTATCTGACAATGAAAATGTGTCTGCTATTTTTAGTTATTTTAAATCAATAAAGGTTTTTACTTGTATTTAATATTTACATGTTACTGTTATTTCCTTATTGATTTATCTTTTTACATTTTATACCTTTGTTATTTTATATACTGACATGCTGGCCTAAGTAATTAGGTCAGTGAAAATTGAAATTTTTATATATGATCTTAGTTTGGCGCATTATAGCCTTAGTAGCTAATGTGCCAATAAAACCAAACAAACGGGTGTAGTAAATAAATTTGACGAATATGGAGTACTGGTCTAGTCATCAAAGGCAAACATTCCGGGGATATTGGAGACACGGTGTCACTCAGATATAAGGGATGCAGAATTTGAATTTCAAGAGTAGAATGTTTACAGAAAGGTCAGACAGGACAGGAGAAGGGGCTGCAAAATCTAAGTCATGTATCCAGTGAGTAAGTTTGGTGTGACATAAGCACTGGGAAAACAAAAACGAGAGTAGGAGTATGTTATAAGCCTAATGATTTTGATGTGCTTATAACAAACAACTGTACATATAGAGTGGGCAGTAAATCAGAATTTCTTATAATGGAGGCTTCAACTTTCCAGATATTGAGATCCTGTGGGTTGGCCACTCACATAGTAGCAAAGCTTTTGTGGATTTGTTGTTTTCTGCACCAGCACTTTAGAGAGGCAACAAGAGAAAGCAGTAGTTTTGATTATCAGCAGTGACCCTTCATGCAATAGGAAACTGTAGATAAAATGTCTACTAAGTGGTAGTGATCATAGTGTCGATGTCGGATTCACTTAAAGATGTGACTACTGTCGATGGCAAAGGGAGCTCTTGATTTTATAAGGGTGACTACAGTGGTTTCAGACAGTTTTAAATTCTTTGCAGTTGGACCAAATGATGACCTTACCAACAGCAAATTCTGAATGGGAAGCATTGAAGGATATAATCATAGAAGCAACTAGGCTTTTTATACCAACTAAGAGATACTTGTTCGAGATCTAAATGGATGTCAGATGTAATGATGAGATTTGTGACAGAGAAAAAGAGGAACTCATGAGATGGATGCATATAAATTATCAGGTGATACAGAAATACCTGTGATAGATATACACCGATGAGCCAAAACATTATGACCAGCAAGTCGTTATGCAAATCGAAGCAACTGCAGGCGAACTACGGCGAGTGCATGGATCGGGACACGGTACAAAAAACACCTGATAATGAGCTCTGTTAATCAGTTTGTTTGTTTGTTTGTTATTTGGTTTTTAGGAGCATTAGCAACTAAGGCCATATTGCACCGGGGTATGCGGTGGTCATTCCCTGATCTTTCCGCATCCTCTGTATTTGGTGGTCACGGGCTCGAACCCCGGTCTAATCAAGAAACGTGTGCTACGCACTGCGGCTCCTGCCCACTTAGCTGCGGACTTAAGCGAGTTTGACAAAGGCCAAATTGTAATGGCCAAACAACTGGTTCAGAGCATATATGAAACGGCACGGCTGGTGGGATGCTCACGGTCAGCCTTGGTTAGTACTTACCGAAAGTGGTCCAAGGAGGGGGAAACCTATGAACCGCTAGTGAGTAGTTGGACAACCACGGCTCATCGATGCTCAAGGTGAGCGAAGGCTTTCCCGGATGGTACGTGGCAACAGAAGGGGCGACTGTGGCACAACTCGCCAGTAATCGGAATGCTAGAGATGGGCGTAATGTGTCGCAACACACAGTACATTGAACCCTTCTGAAAATGGGGCTGCATAGCCACAGGCCACTCTGAGTGCCCATGCTAACCACGGTTCACTGGCGACGGAGCCTACAATGGGCGTGTGAGCATCGAAACTGGACCTTGTATGATTGGAAGAAGGTTATCTAGTCCAATGAATCACATTTCTTGTTGCACCATGTGGATGGCTGGGTACATGTGCATTGTTTACCTGGGGAAGTGATTGTGCCTGGATGCACCATGGGATGAAAACAAACCAGTGGTGGCGGTGGCATGCTTTGGGCGACTTTCTGCTGGGATAACCTGGGTCCAGTCATCCATGTGCTGGGCACTCTGACATCTACCACCTACCTAAACATCATTGCTGACTGGGTACACCCTTTCATGGTAGTGGTCTTCCCCTCTGGTGGTGCTGTCCTTCAGCAGGATAATGTGCCATGCCACACCACCCGGATTGTTTGAGACTGGTTCGCAGAACATGAGGAAGACTTCCAGGTATTTCCCTGGTCTCCAAATTCCCCAGACATCAGTCCCTTTGAGCATCTGTGGTTTGTGTTGGAACAGCAACTCCGATCTGCGGCATCTCAACCACGGACCTTACAGGAGTTAAAGGATCTGCTGTTTATGTGTTGGTACCAGATAATACAAGACACATTTAGAAATCTTGTAGCATCCATGCCTCGCCAGGTACGAGCTGTTTTGGCTGCACATGGAGGACCACATCATATTAGGTAGGTGGTCATAATGTTTTGGCTCATCAGTGTATACTGAGTTGGCTATGCATTAGCAACCCCCCCCCCCTATGTAGGAATGGACTAGTCTGTGATTCTAATGGCTCATAGTTGGGAACTGATATAAGTTAGTAGTTCACACACACGGCAATCAGTTTTTGAGGAAGAATGGGTAGGAGTTGAGATATCTCTGACTTCGAACGTGGAACGACTGTGGAGGCAAGACATTGAGAGTATCTCAACAACAGCCAACATAGATAAGTGCTCCTGTTCTGTGGTCTCATGTCTTCTGGGACTGGCTAAAGATTAATCAGAAAACCAGCCAAAGGTGACAAAGATAGCCACATGTGATTGACACTCGTAGTGAGTTGTGCATCTCAACTTGTAACACAGCAGAGAAGCAGTGGCCCAACTAATCACCCAGTACAATGTAGGATATCAGTATTCACATGGACTATTCACTGGACATTAGCTTGTATATAGGCTATGGCAGCCGATGGCTATCACAGGTAACCATTCTCACTATGAGACAACACAAGACCTGCACCTTGCATGGGCACTTAGCACCAATGGTGGACCACCAACATGTGGAAATCTGTCGCCTGGTCTGATGAATCTTGTTTACAACTCTATCATGCTGATGGGTGTACCCACATTTGAAGAAATCAGTGCAAGAATATGGCACACTGGATGCATTGTTGGTGTTTGACAGGCTGGAGGCAGTGGTGTTATGGTTTGAGGACTGTTTTTATGGCATTCCCTGCTTTCTGTGATCACCATTAATCAATGGCTTGATAAGAAAAGTTACCTTTGTATCACTCCCAATTATGTCCATCCCTTCACGATTGTGTATCTAGACAATTCTAGCATCTATCAGCAAGATAACATGCCCTGCCACAATGACCTGCAGGTTGCTAACTGGTTTCAGGAATATGACAATGAATTCTCTGTCCTCCTGGAGCTACCCAACTCACCCGATCTCAAATTGAGCAACACATGGCTAGTACTACCACAGCCCCCCCCCCCTGCAATACCTTGTGGAGTGCATGCCAAGATGTGTGCACGCTGTGGAGCAAAACCTTTACCCCCAGAAGGCATTGGCTAGGTGTTGCTAATGCACAGCCAACTCATTTTAAACTAGTCTGCAATCAAGTCACAAAGGAGGTTGGGTAAGTTAAGGCAGATGAGAAGTTTCTGGAAAAGAATGCAAAGATAAGCAGCAAACATGTCTTTATTTATGTAAACACTGGAAGGAAGAGGATCATATTCATCCACTAGTTTAACTGAATAGGCATTTTGCATCTACATTCACACTAGAGAAATTTTTAAGAGATAGGGATTCTAGAAGTGTTGAAGCTAAACATAAACAATTTAGTTAATGTATGTGTACTACATTTCAGGAACAAATGCAGTGTGTTACATTTCAGGCATATTTGATTTTTTTCTTAAATTAAATAAATGACTCTTTTTCTTTTTCAATAATTAATAGAAACTAGCTGTATCTGTTGCGAAAATTTCGCAATTGGTAGCAGAGTTTTTCTAGTTGGCCTAAAGAAATGTAGTCCATGTTTTGTCATGAGTAGGTAAGCCAGTACACGTTGAATCCTTTCTCATTTCTTGTATCTGAGGAAACTTATAAATTTTCTTTTCTTTCGCCATATTTCCGATTATCAAAATGTGCACATTTTGTAACAATTTCACCCATACAAAATGTAGTACAATCTCTATAATACTTCCTTGAAAACAACTTTTTTAAATTCTTGTGCCCTTCTTTCTGGTAGCCTTATCCTAACAAGTTGGAATGATCTGACCCAAGACATTGTTACATACAGTTGGCTGTGACTAAATACCAGAGTTAGTAAGCGAAATTCTAACTCTATCAAACTCTATTTGCCCTTGACTTTTATTTATAGTCATCGCAAAAGCCAACAAAATAGGAAAATGGCAAAGTCGAATCGGATGGAGTCAAATCTACATGTGGTAAACATTTAGATTTGACTCCATCCGATTTTCCTTTAGCTTCTCCTGTTATTATTTCTAGATCCAAACAATTTTGATGCATAACTTTGACTATAAGTCTCGTACCATTGATCAATCCTTCTGAAATTGCCATATTCTGCAGTGAAATAAAATGATCCCTGACTTAAAATGTAAGGCTTGACAATGAACATAGCTTTCACTAAGTAAGCTAATACTGTAACATATTAAATCTTTTGGATCCTTAAATGCACATTTCAGACCGATCCTGAACGCATTTGCAGGTGTATGAAAATGTGTGTTTCTTCTTTGTCGCAAGGCGATCCTGAATGCATGTGCTGCCCTTGTGGTGTAGCGGGGCTAAGGTAGGCAGCACTAGTAGAGAAAACTGGCCCATTTCGTAAAATAATACTATTCGGAATTTTTATATTTTCCCATTTTTCTGAACACCTAGAAAGAAATATCTTCAATTTGAGACCAATTTCAGTCCAATCGGCTAGGCCTATCATTCACAATGTCGATGGCACCTCCGTAGCCAGGTGGGCAGGAGCAGCAGCGTGTAGCACATGCTTCTTGATTAGACCGGGGGGGGGGGTTGAGCCCGTGAGCCACCAAATACGGAGGATGCGGAAAGGTCAGGGAATGACCACAGCATATCCCCGGAGCAATATGGCCTTAGTTGCTAATGCTCCTAAAAACTAAATAACAACAACACAATGGCCATCTCAAGAAAACAGCTACCATATTAATATATACACTGTGCTGCCACTTTATTAGGTACACCTACCTAGTAGCGTGTTGAGCTTCCTTTAGCCTTCAAAACAGCCTGGCTTCATCTAGGCATGGATTGAACAAGGTGCTGAAAATGTTGTGCAGGAATGGAGTACCATGTAGATGTGAGTATGCCACACAGTTCCTTGAGATTCGACGGAGGTGTAGGCCTGCAGAGAACAGCCCTTTCCAGCTCATCCCAAAGATATTCAATAGGATTGAGATCTGTGGACTGAGCAGACCACTGCAGCAAAGAAAAGCCATTGTTATATTCCTGGAACCATGCACCGGCACATTATCCTGCTGGAAGTAACCATCTGACTGAGGATAAACTGTCAACATGAACGGATGCACTTGGTCAGCAACGATGTTTAGGTACAATGTGGCATTCAGATGTGAATCTATGGCTATCAATGGACCCGACGTGTGCCAAGAAAACATTCCCCACACCATAACACTGCCCCCACCACCTTGCACAGTAGTCGTCAGACATGATGGGTCCATGGATTCATGTTGTTTTCGCCAAATTCTGAGCCTTCCATCAACATGATGCACCAGGAACTTCAACTCGTCACACCAAGCAACTGTTTTCCAATTCTTGATAGTCCAGTGCTGATATTGCTGTGCCCACAGGAGACGTGCTCTCTTCTCCTTCATTGATAACAAAGGTACGCTATGTGGCTATCGGCTGTTGTAGCCCATTTGCGACAAAGTGCGACTGATGGTCCATTGCGATATTTTGTCGCACATCACGTCAAATACACCTAGGTTGTATTTGACGTGATGTCGACATTGTGGCCCGTCTGTTTGCTTGTACGATTTTAGCCATCCTCCTCTGACCTCTTTCATCAACAAGCGATTTTCTTCCAAAGGAGTGTCGTTGAGAGGATGTTTTCTGTTCCTTGCACCATTCTTGATACACTCTTGAAACTGTGATGCATGAAAAGTTCAGTGCTCCTGTTTCAGAGATGCTTTGTCCAGCATGTCTTGCACCTACTACCATGCCACGTTCGAAGTCCGTTAGAACACTCCTTTTCCTCATTCTTGCTACTGTTTGTATGCTTAACTGATACTAGAAAGGTTGTTCTGCTGCATTTATATCCACAACTATGGTCATGTGACTTGCAACGTTGTTTAGCATTAGTAGAGGCATATGATGATGCAAGAAAGCAAGCTTAGGCAGCATCAGCCAAAAAAAAAAAAAAAAAACACTTCCACTTCACCCCTCCGTTCGTTCGAAATACCTGTACAGCTGACCCCTTAAATTTATTTAGGCTATCAACTTCCAAAACAAGGGATGGAAGTCTGTTCCACCGACCAACCACCCGTTGGCTAAAGGAAAATTTCCGCACATCTGTCCTACATCTGACTTTCCTCAATTTGAATTTATGTCCTCTCAGGTGATTATTCTGAGCAAGAGGAAGAATCCATCAGCATTGAGCATGCTCAAACCATTCAAGGCTTTATACACCTTTATCAGATCACCTCACCGGTGCCTAGTCTCCAGACACTGTAATTTGCAAAACTTAAGCCTTTCTTCGTAAGAGCAACCCTTTGTTCCATTCACTAATCTTGTTGCCCTTCTCTGTACTTGTTGCAGCAGCAGCTCTACATCCTTCTTGAAATGAGGCCTCCAGACCTGTATACAGTACTCAAGGTGTGGCCTGACAATTGCCTTATACAAGGGAATAATCACCTCCTTATCCCTGCTAGAAAAATTCCTGTATATCATTGACAAGACACCATGAGCTACTCTTGCCGCCCATCTGCACTGCTCAGAGAACTTCATATCTGGCTGAACAATTACCCCCAGGTCCTTTTCATTCTCTACCACTATCAGTGTAGTACCACAGAGTTGATACGTTGCTCTGGGGTTGCTGTTTCCCATGTGTAGTACTTTACATTTGTCAATGTTAAACTTCATTTGCCACCTCTCAGCCCATCTGCTCAACCTTTCCAGATCCTGTTGCAGCAACATAGCGTCAGTAGTGTGCTTAACAACCCTGCCAACCTTTGTATCATCTGCAAACTTGGACATTAAGCTTGATATACCATCATCAATATTATTTATAAATACAGAAAACAATAATGGACCCAACACTGAACCCTGAGGGACTCCACTAATAACATTAGTCCACGATGAACAGTGTCCATTGATTACCACTCTCTGTCTTCTCCCCTCAACCACGCCTTTATCCATAGCAGCAATTTGCCTCCAATGCCACACCTCCAATTTGTGCAGCAGTCTTCCATGTGCAAGTAACAAAAGCCTTTCTAAGATCTAAATATATAATATCAAAGTTATTCCCTGCATCCAGTTCTTTTGTGACTGCATCATAGTATCCAATCAAATTGGCTCTCATAATTGTGGCTAAGGGTTTGCTTACTTCCTTTGCTGCCTCCTTTAATATAACTGGATAGATCCCATCCACCCCAGGTGCCTTTCTTGTATTTATCTTCAATAATTTCTCCTCCACTTTACTCTCAGTTATTACAAGATTATCTAGCTTACTGCCAGAGTTGAATACTCTGACATTCCCCTCGCTGAATAACTTCCTCATGTGTGAATGTCAATGCAAAATATTCATTTAGTTTGTTAGCTGCCTGAGAAGGATCATCAGCAGTTGAACCATCGATATCAAGTGGACCAATCTGATTCATCCCCTTCCTTCTAGAGTTTACATAAGTAAAGAACTCTTTGCTGTTTTTCTTTGCATCCTTTGCCAAAGATTTCTTGTAATCTGCCTTCGCCTGCCTAACCTCGTTTGTTGTGGGACAGACCATTTTTGTGCACAGCAGGGGTGTACCTAATAAAGTGGCAGCAGAGTGTAGATGAAAAGTAAATATAATTACCTCCTTATCAATTAATTACTAAGATTATAACTTAATAAAAACTTACCAAAACTTTGTTTTGTTTGTATTCTCTAAACTTAGCCATTTAGTTTAATTACAACTGTGTAATATTTATTAATCTCCTCCCATATTACTCTTTTTTTTTTTCCTAAGTTTCTTTTCCCTGTATACATTTATCTTTTCACATGTGACATCACATTCATGAGTCTCGTATAGTGATACAAGCGAAGTGTGCACAGACTGTCTACAGCTAACAATCCTGAATTAAAACTACTTTTAAAATATGAATTTATTTCTTTTTTTTCATACAAATTATATTGAAAAAAGAAATAATAATTTCTGAATTTTTATTCGGTCCAATTTTAATGAAATTTGGTTTGGCTTGATAAATATTTTTAATAAGACCAAATACAAAATTTCATGAAAATCCACCCACAGGGAGTCCCTCTGTTATATGAGGTCGGATGAACATGGTGAAGACAATGGAAGCTTAGCATATTATATATATATATATATATATGCTTAAGACAGGCAGCAAAAGAGGTAAGCACGCCTTTAGCCATAATTATGAAAGTGTTCTTTGATTCAGGAGAGTACTCTATAGCCTGGAGGTATGTGAATGTATCCACAAATTTCAAAAAGAGATCAAAGAATGGCATGAGTAATTAAAGAACTTACAATATCATGTCCAGTTGAGAATAGTATGTAATACAAATTTAAGTGAGCTAACTTTTCACGTTTTGCAATAATGAGGTTTGTAGTAACAAGGTCCCTCAAACGTGTCAAAATTTTATCTTTTTTTTTTTTTTTTTTCTAGTACATACTATATATCTAAGAATAATAATAAATAATAATGATATCAAAAATAAATGAAAAAATAAATTAATTTAAATTAATAAAATAAAATAATAAAAATAAAAACTAATAAAAACAAAATCCACGTCTAACAATACAGTAATAAGGATAACACATTTTTTAAAAATTTTATTTTATTTGTAACATAAACTAGGAGAAAAGCAATTAATGGAAATGAAAATGTTGTACAGTATACTGAAATGGCAGAATTCATGGGATCCCGGTTTCTTGGCCAATGCGACACTGTCACCCCTCTCACTAGTGTACGAACCCACCGCTTGGCAGATGAATATGTACACTGCATTCATATAGGTTGTAATTCGATGTCAGTGTTGTTAAACGTTGTAAGTTAACCGACTTTGAAAGAGGGTTGATAGTGGGTGCCTGATGCATGGGTCACTCTGTTGCAGAAGTGGTATAGAAATTGCACTATCCCCATTCAACAGTGTCAAGTGCATTGGGAATATGCCATTCCCAGAATAATATCTCATTGTGGACAGTACTGTGGGTGGAAAAAAAAAAAGGTGGTGGATGAACGTGGCTGTTGACGTCTGTCTCACATTGTTTAAGTTAACCAGAGAGTGACAGTGGCACAAATCACTGCTGACTTCAAAAAGGGAGGTGCCAGAAATATCTCCACCAAGACCATCAGGCGATCATTAGCCACAATAGGTTATGGGAACTGCCGACTCACCAGAATCCCATTGCTAACACCACTACATGGGACTCTACGCCTCAGCTGGGCAAAAGAACATCGGCACTGGATCTTGGATGATTGGAGATGGATCTCCTGGTCTGATGAGTCCCGTTTCCAGTTATTTTGAGCGGAAGGGAGGGTGTGTATCTGGTGGAAACCACACAAAACTATGCACCTGTCATGTCAACAAAGAACTGTTCAAGCAGGTGGACGGTCGGTAATGGTCTGGGGTGTGTTCAACTGGAACACATTGGGAACTCTAGTACATCTAGATGCATTTCTGAACAGTCCAGGTTACGTGTCCATCCTTGCAGACCATCTGCATCCCTTCATGATCATCGTGCACCTACAGGACAATGGACTATTCCAGCAGGACATTGTGCCTTCCCACAGAGCCGTGGTGACTAGAACATGGTACGAAGAGCATTCCACAGATTTTACCACCATGGAATGGCTTCCCCATTCATCGGATATGAACCCTGTGGAAAGGCCTGTTTGAGCTTTGGATCCTCCACCCAGGAATGCGACAGAATTATGGACCGTGGTGCAGCAAGCATGGATGGAAATACCTGTGGGAATGCTTTCATGAACTAGTGGACTCAATGCCTCGCTGTGTGACTGCCATTATCTCGGCCTACCTATTACTAGGTAGGTATCGCATGATTTCTGTCCACTCAGTGTATATATTTAGTTATATACAATATTTTAGTATCACAGTTAAAAGAATTAGTCTTAATATAAAAGGAAACATACAAACCATTAACTTTTAATAAATTAATCTAATTTAAAGAAAGAATCCATTGTTGTTTGCACAGTGTTTTAACTACAGTACAGACATTATCAAATGCAATAGTTGTTTCTTTATCAATGTAACTGCAGACCAATACATTCACTATCATGCTGAATGCATTTTCGGCATCTTTTTTAGATGTCAGTGTATGTGCTTTTTCACTTTCGCTGTCGCTGGTAACAATAAATCATAGTGTTGCTTGGTGCTCAGCAGTTCTTCTGATGTTGGCGTCACTGTGGTAGCAACTTCATCATCCACCTTCACAAACTCTTCAAATTCGCCAACAAAATCCATATGCTCCTTCAAATTCCCCATTCCTCAATGTTGCTATTTCATTCGTCTACTGGACTTTGTTTTTCGATGATATTTTCTTCAAAGCCACTCTTTCTGAAGCAGTTTATTACACTTGATGTAATACTGTCCCAGTCAGTAACAAGATTACAGATAGCATCCAAGACATTCCAATTTGTTCCCTCCTATATTGTGGATCAAGTATCTTATCATGCAGGCTCTATATGCTCTCTTGAGGTTAAAAATAATGCCTTGATCCAGTGGCTGCATAAAACCGTGGTGTTGGGAGGTAAAAACAACAGCACTATCATCAACTTAAGTGTCTTGGCGGAATGTGCTGTACGATGATCTAGAATCATCAGAATGTTCCTTTTTTTTTTTTCTGAAGCCATTCTTCTGTCCACTTTTGATAACCAAGACTGAAAAATTTTGACCTTAAGCCAAGCACTTCTATTGGTTCATAATCATAGGGAACTTGTTTAAAACATCTTGGCTTAGAAAACTTACCAATCACAAGTGGGTGTAGTTTTGTACTGCCATCTGAATTGCATCATAATAGACCAGTGAGTCTCTGTTTACTTAATTTTCCACCTTGACATGACTTTCCTTGAACAGCAAATGTTTTGTTTGGCAGAAAATTATAAAATAAACCTGTCTCGTCAAGATTAAAAATATCTTTTGCCTCATTTTTCAAGAATGGACAGTACAGAACACAACCAGTCTGTAGTCTCATCTTTGTTGACTAATCCAGACTCATCACAAACATTTTGCAAAACTAAGTTATTCCTGTTTTGAAATTCTTTGGAGCCAGCCACTGCTGCATTTCAAGTTGCTAATTCCATGTGCTGAACTAGATAATTTGCCTTTTCTTGCAAAATCGGACCTAATATTGGCAAATTAGATGCATGCATTTGTTGGTACTACTCTAAAAGTTTTTTTCCAAGCTCCTCGTGTTTTGCACCACGAATTCTTTTCCTGTTTTTTATTGCTGCTCTGGTGTCATGCCCTTCCCCAAGTTGTTTTTTCCAGTTTTTCAGTATTGTAGATAAAGTAGGAAATGGGATGTATTCCTTTGCAATGTCTGTTTTTTGTTTTGTTCCATCCTATTAGCCTCTTGTATAATTTTCAGTTTAATTTCCATGCTTAATTCTGTCTGTTTACGTTTCATTGCCATAACACTGGACGCCTTCGTAGCCAGGTGGGCAGGAGCAGCAGTGCGTAGCACATGCTTCTTGATTAGACCGGGGTTCAAGCCCATGCCTACCAAATACGGAGGATGCGGAAAGGTCAGGGAATGACTACCGCATATCCCCGGAGCAATATGGCCTTAGTTGCTAATGCTCCTAAAAACCAAATAACTAACTACAGGCAGTTCCCGGGTTTGAGTTTTTTTTTTTTTTTTCCAAGTATCAAGTATCAACAAAATTGAAAATATGAACATTAATTGCAGAAAATGAATGTTAAACATTCATAAATACCACATTTCAAACCACGCATGTAGCTATACAATACAGTGTACCACGCTTTATGATATTAATCTGTTACCATCGCATCATGAAAATATTGTAATGTGAACCCAATAACATGTGGTTTTTTGATAATTTGTTCCACGACCTTGAAAGTTGAAATTTTCACTATATAACTCTAAAAGGTCGCTTTTATAATGTAAATTGTATTAGTTACCAATTCAAATCATTAAAATTCAGTATACTTTCGTTATCATATGTTCTGTTATAAGAACCAGTGATATTTTTCTAAAGCACATTTCTGGAGATCACGACCATAAAACAATTTGCACTTTTCAGTTTATTGGGCTTTTCTGTTACTGCAAGCAGTTATAAACAGATAGTAAATTCCATGTTATTGCATTTGAGAAAATACTGATAGCTGGAATTGTTTGGTTTTTTTACATTGGTGAAACATGTTTCCCGTTTACTGAAATCTTCAATTGTATAAAAAACAAATAAATTTTCAAAATCTTCTCTTTATTCTTTTTTTTTTTTTAAGCTTTGTAAATTTGTTACTACATGCAAATCGTGTTAGTTGCAATTTGTGTGTTTCATTAAAAAATGCTTATGCATGCTATTGGATGTTTGTTTGTTATTTGGTTTTTAGGAGCATTAGTATGCAGTGGTCATTCCCTGACCTTTCCGCATCCTCCGTATTTGGTGGTGATGGGCTCGAACCCATCACCACGGTCTAATCAAGAAGCGTGTGCTGTGCACTGCTGCTCCTTCCCACCTGGCTACGGCGGCGCCTATGCTATTGGAAGTTATAAAGAAAAGAGAAGAGGAAACAAATTATCTTGGAAACAAACGCCTCAAGACAGACTCCTTGTGCAACAAACCAACAATGAGTGCTGAGCCAATAATGAGTGATCGATGAGTATGCATTTAGTAGACGATTGGTTGGTTGGTTCTTCGGTTTTATTGGCGCATTAGCAACTAAGGCTATAATGCGGCAAAACCAGATGATATTTAAAAATTTTAATTTCACTGACTTTTACTTAGGTCTCCATGTCAAGATATAAAATAACAAAGGTATAAAATGTAAAAAAGATGAATCAATAAAGAAATAACCTATAAATTTTAAATACAAGTAAAAATCTTTATTGATTTAAAATAGCCAAAAACAGCAGACACATTGTCATTGTCTGTTCTGACTGAGTGTATACGGCTCAGTCAGATGATTAAAAGCCTTAAAACGGGTATTGCTAAAATCTGGACAGTCAACTAAAATGTATCTAATTGATAAAATTGTGCCACAGGACTCACACATAGGAGGGTTATCCGCCCTCAGCAAAAACGAATGAGTCAAATGACTATGTCCTGTGTGGGTCCGGGCATTTAGTAGACGATGAAGAATAAACATTCTTTAACATTTGTAAGTCATAAAGAATTTCTCTATTATTATAATTTGCTTGATTTTACAGGCTATGTTTTCATTTCTTTCAATAAATCAATCATTGTTTAAACATAAACTAATTAGCTAACTAATTTCATTGTTGATAACGTAACCCCTATTTTTAACATTATATGTCTATGGGAAATAAATTCCCGCTTTACGAGTTTTCGCTTTATGAGTGCGTGCTAGGAATGAATTAACTTGTAAAGTCGGGAACTACCTCTATAGGCAACTTATTTTGAATATAATTTTTAATGAAATGCATAACTGATAATACTATAAACGTGATCTTATCAAATCTTTTCTTAAAGCCTTTCATATATCTCTCTGATAGCCCAGTAGAGTACCATATATATATTTTTTTTCAATTCTAGCCATTAGTACGCCAAGTGAATCTTAGTACTTGGCCAGTTCCAGAAGTAGCAAGTCCTCAGAGCCATCCTGCTATATGGGACTTGGGGTTTGGATCAGGAACAGTGAATGATCTCATAGTAGACAACCATATTACTCATAATCGGGGACTATTAGCTAACCATCTGCCATTTGATAATGTGAAGTATAAATTTCAGACAAAAAAATATCTTCAGAACAAGACTATTGGATGGTCTTTGGACTCCATGGTAAGTTTTATGCATATTTAAAAAAAAAAAAAATGTTTTGAGTTTTTATGTTCATAGAAAGATATTAGAATTAAAGGATGATAAAATTTTTGATAAAAGATAAAATGGCTGTTTCATTCACTATCATATCTAGGTATCATCGTATGGGGGGGAATAATGACCAGGTTTTTAAGTGGTTTTTTTTTTTTTTTTAGATAGACCTAGGAACACTGATACACATGGTTAAGGGGGAATATCCCCCCCCCCCATAAATATGCCCCTGGTTTCATTAAGGACTGTAATTAGGTTTTCTTTAGAAAAGCTAAAATATTTTAGTTAGGTTACTACACAACTTGTAAACTGGCCCTCACAAGTTTGGTAGTTTATGTATATGTCTGACTGTTCATATGATGCTAGATATCATACCACGTGAAGTACTGAATGTGTCAAGGCAGGAATCCAGAAATCCTCTCGTTCACCACCAATTTAAAAAAAAACTTAATAAAGAAATAATTTTTGGAACTATAACTTTAGCTTAGAGAGCTATCCTGTTTTTAAGGCTCTGTTATGCTGTGCCCCCTCCCCCATGGTCAATTGTATGAAGTTCTATGCATTTTTTAATGTCTACAGCAGTTTTGTGTTAAACACTTTACTGCATATATCTCTTTTTATTTATATTCCTAAATGTCACCTGGAGACCTATTCCTTACTTGTAGCTTTGAAGATAGAAAGGCCATTCTTTACAACTTGGTGTGTTTCCATTTATCAGTGCACACACGTTCTCTTTTTCTTTTTGTTAATTCAATGTTGTTTGTCTGATTTTCTTGCTGGTATAGTAATCAATGTCTTTCTTGTGTGCATGTTAAACATGACATTAATAAATTTCATTAATGACAGCATTATTATTATCATCCTTTCTTCTCCTACCGAGAATTTTTTTTACGTCTTGTGATAGGTACTGGTACCAGGTGTGTGTGTGTGTGTGTGTGTGTGGGGTAGTTGTTATGTCCAGTTACTATTATCGGCTGAGGAACTCTCCCTGACTATCCTACAGGGTTTAGGATTCTGGCTTTCTGGATTTAAATGTAAGTGTTCTTTGGGAGGCCTATTGCTGCTGGGTTCTTATGAAGGCTCTTTGGCACCATGCCAGTTGTTGACACAGTGATTGGGATGGTCATTACTTGTTACATGTGCTACATTTCTTTGACTTCAGTCTTAGATCTGCGTACTTCCTGCTCTTTTCCTCTCAGATTTTCTGAAGGTGTTGCTGGTGTTGAGCACTGCTATGTTGATCAAGAAGGTAGCCTTTTCCTTCTTGTGAATGAAAGTTATGTCCAGTCCGTTGTGCGGGATAGCCTTGTCTGTTATTATGGCACAGTCCCAGTATCGTTTGTGAGTAGGGGTCTCAAGAATGGTCTGAGGTTTGTACGTGTAATTCTGTACACTCTCTTTGATCAACTGGTATTTTTTGTTCTAGCTTCTGATGTATTATCCTGGTGACCTGGTTATGTCTATGAGTGTACTCCATCTGGGTGATAACCCTTCATCCTGCAGTGATGTACTGGTTGTTACTGGGACCTGGTGGCAAGGTCAACATGTGTTGCTATCTGTCATTCTGGGCTTCTTGGTGAAGTATTGCCTGTAGTGTGTGGTGTTAATTACCTAGTCTTGGATGATGAGCATGAATCCTTTGGTCTTGTAGAAGAAGCTCTGCTCGTGAGCCATGCATTAGAACCCATCTTATCTATATAGTCTTGATGGATGTCATTGTAGTGTCTGCAATGGAGCACCTTCTTCGCCCATCTTTCTGTCTTCTGTATTCATTGTATCTTCTATTTGGCTTCTTTCTGACTTTGCTGTTCAACTTTCTTGTCAGTTGAGTGATTTGTACCATTCGCCTATCTTCCTTATGGCGTGTGGTAACAGGGTTGCCAGTTTTTCAACAATTTTGGTCTTTCTCAAATGTTTGGCCATGAGTTTTCTGTTTTGGCCATATTTATAATTTTGGCCTTTTTTTGGAAATGTGTGTTATTTATTTAAATAAGAAAAATGCTACCATTAATGTCAGCAGTCCAGTCTCGAACTTGTTAAAACAGACTGGCAGCCAGCACTGCAGTGCAGCGCCACACTTTGTCTGGATTCATCATTGTCACAGTGACTGCCTTGGCGTGCACGTTGCAAGGAGTGCAAGCTTTTTTAAAACTTCTGGATAACCCTTTTTTAAAATGCCAAAGTGGAAGCCTTCATACAATTGTGACTGTAAGTACAAAGAAGAATGGGAGAAATATTCATGGTTAATGAAAACATCAAGTAATTGTGAGGATGCTTTCTGTAAAGTCTGTCATTGCACAGTGAAAAGTAAACTCTACAATTTTGCTCAACGTGAAGCTTCTAAGCACAAATCTAACATTACTGGTTTAACTCAAAGTACTCTAGCATCTTTTGTGACTAAGAAAAATTCAGAATCTGAAGAAAATATCAAACAGTCTTAAATTAAGTTAACAGTAGCAGCTACTTGTCATTGTTCAGTAATGGCCAGTGATCATTTGAGTGAAGTTATAAAAGATCATGGAAAAGGGAGCATTTTTAGAAGCATAAAATTGCATCAAACTAAGTGCTTGCAGATAATAAAAAAATGGTAAGTTTAGCATTAGAGTTAGATTTGAAAGGAAAGAAGTTTATGCTGCTCATTGATGAATCAATGGATAATGCAATTCAAAAGCACTTGTGTATAGTGGTGAGGTTTTTTCTGAAGGTCTAGCCATCAAAATTGCATTTCTAGGCCTAATTCCTTATCATTGGCAGCAGCACAATCTCTTTTTGATGCGTTGAAGATTAAATTGAGTTTATATGATATGAATTTAAAAAATTGCATAGGATTTGCAAGTGATGGTCTGCTTTTATGGTCTGACTTAAAAATTCAGTGTGGACATGAATAAAGGAAGTAGTATCAAATTGTGTGCAAATGAAATGCATTTGTCATTCTTTGCATTCAACATGCATTTGAAATACTTCCATCCAACCTTGATTTCTGATAAGTGAGATTCCACTTTGGTTCTCAAATAGTAATTTACGTAGAGAAGAATACAAATCTATATTTAAAACATTTAATCCAGAAAATAATTATCATTATCAAGCACCCCTGCCATTTCAGAAGGCTTCTAAAACTAGTTGGCTTGTTAAAGGATAGGTAATGTTCAATATTCTATTAAACTGGCAAAACTAAAGGTTATTTCGTAGTATCAGAAAATTTTGGTTGAACAGATACAAAGTACAAAGTCGGATTATTAAAAGAAATGCTTTTTCATAGAATGAATTATCTGTATTTTGTGTTTGCTACACCCATTGTAAAACATTTTGAATCTGTTAATGCAATGTTTCAGTCATCTAACGTTGATCCGTATAAACTGTCTAATGAATTAGTTACTCAGAAAAACTGTTTGCAATAGAATTTTTACAATATTGATGGAGCCAAATTTAAGCAAGAAGTTGATAGTCATCTAAACGAATTCAAGGAGACACAACATGCTAGAGAAGAAGATAAAGTTCTTGAGGTTAAAAGAAGATGCCACATATTCATTATTGAAGCTATTGACCAAATACAATCTAGATTATGCAATGTGACCAGTGCTTTCAAAAATCTTTCTTTGCTTAATCCTGAAAAAAATATTAAGCCAAATGTCAAAGGGGGATTTTTCAGATTTACCTATGTTACATTTAGCTACAAATAATTTCAACGAAATTGAGCAACAATATAGGAAAATTACTGTAACAGATTGGACAGCAGAAAATGTTTTTGAAAACAATGAAATTCCAAAAGATACAATAAAATTTTGGCTTTGTATCTATCACCACCGAAAGTTTAAGCAATTGGCAGCATATGCATTTAATTGTCTTGTAACTCCAGCAAGCAATGCTGTTGAACGAATATTTTCTCTTGTAACTGCAGTAAAAACAAAACCAAGAAACAGATTACAGCTTCACCTTCTAGATGCACTCATTAGAATCAGGGCACACCTTATCAAAAATTCCATCTGCTGCAAGGATTTGCATATTACAGAGAGAAGGTTAAATAATTTCAAATCAAATATACTTTATACCAACAATAGTAGAATCGCAGTTGCATCTACTTCACAGCAAAGTATACAGGATAAAGAAGCAGCAGACATAATGATGTTATGCAGTATGTATACAGAATTGTTTGAGGTGAGTTATTTTTGTTCTGATTGCAGTTATTAAATGAATTTTACTTTGTTTTGCGTTTTTCAATATTTTATAGATAATTTCTGTATTTGACCAATTTTGGCCAATTTTTTGTGTTTAGCCATAACCATCTCCAACTATCTGACAACCCTTGCTTTGTGGATTGATGCTGTATTTTCCTGGAAGTAATTCCTGAGGTTCTTAATCACCTTATTCTGTTGTCCATTAAGGTCTGTCAAACCCCTCCCTTCCTACCTCCTTTCCGGGCTATGGTCAGTCTCCTGATTGTCAACGTCAGGTGGCATTGGAAACTCTTGGTCATTATTATCCTGGTTTATCTCATAATCCCCTCAAGCTCAGTGTTGGTAGAATCAGTAGCGTAGGAATGTCTTGGCATTGGGGCAGTATCAAAAGGGTGCCACTGATAGGACATATCAGTTCTGTGCCAAGCTATTTCCACACCCGAGTCTAGCTGACAAAATGGTGCCCCTAGATGATGTTGCATCAGGATGAGAGCAGAGGGCGGGGTGAAAATTAATTTTTGCCAAATGAAATGTATGCATTCATAAATCTGAGTACATACTGTATAGCAGCATTTGCAGTCCAGAACGTAAGTTTGAAGGGACCATTCAGGTGACTGCTTCATCAGCACATGCATAGCAGTTTGCAATTCATGCATTGTGCTGCGCATGTAGCACAATGGTATCTTCACCATCCTCCTCACACCTGGTGGTTGAAAGGGCCTGGGTTCGAATCCTGTTGATGAAGCGAGGAACTTTAATGAGTTTTTTCACTCCGTAACTGAGTTAGTCGGTCTCAGGAGTAGAGAGCAAGATTTTTTTTCTCCAGAAACCAGGGTTTTTTCGTCCAGAAAAACAGGCAAATCAACCAGAGAACACACACATGTTCTCTGGTTGATTATGGGTGACCTTAGCATAATAATTTGAATTTAAATTCACGCACTGTGTACATTCTACAATACTGAAAAAGTTAGAAGTTATAAATAATGTGTGTATAGTGCTTAAAAACAGGTTACCATGAATATTGTGATTTATAATTTAAATAAAACAACAAACCAGAGCCTACTGTCTGAATATGGAATATGCCTTGATCTTCCCATGGATACATTAACCCCAGGGGGCTCACATCTGGTGAGTATGGGCTTGGCACACCCAGGGTCCTGAGCTGGATATCATCATTCTTCTCTTTCTTGGTGCATCCCTTCTATTTCTGACTCTCTCTCTCTCTCTCTCTCTCTCTCTCTCTCTCTCTCTCTCTCTCTCTCTCTCTCTCTCTCTCTCTCTCACACACACACACAGTAACTCAGGAATTTTTTTTTTTGGCTGATGCAGCATAAGCCTCAGGCTTCCTTGCTCCATATGGCTAATAATAGAAAGTAGTTGACTAGCTTGACTTCCTGGGGCGTTGGACAGGTAGTTGGATAGGTTTTACGGGTACCACTAAGTTGCAGCACTATTACCTAAATTGCTTGAAGGCCGGCAATGCTACCTGGTTAAGGCTCTTATATTTGTTATAGGGAAAATTTTTTTTGTTCTACAGAGACTATTTTAAATGTAATTACCAAGGGGAATTTAAAAAAAAAAAAAAATTTCGCTAAATAGAAAAATTCGCTAGAAAGAAGTTCGCTAAACAGAGATCCAACTGTACTTATTATTATTTATTATAATTTTACCAATTATCGAAAAAAAGGTGTGTAGCCATGAATTTGCCAAGGGCACCAAACACCTGGCTATGCCTCTGGGTACAATCTATGATCCTGAAGGAGTACATTAGTCCTGGGACTGCATAAGTGTTTATGGTTTGGACCATGTTCTTGCCATTCAGCTTTGATTTTAGCAGGCTTCTAAGTCTCTGGTGGCATTTCTCAGTCAGGCAGGCATTGATCTCCTTGTGTTCTAACTGATGGGTCTGCATCATCCCCAGATATTTGTAGTTTTCTCCATCTGTCATAACTTCAAACTCTTCACTGTTCTTCATCTGGTAGTTTTGTCCGACTGGATGTCCTTGATGCAATCCATGTGTTTTGCATTTCTGTAGGCCAAACTGCGTACTGATGTCAGTGCTAAACTCTTCAATGATCCAGAGTAGCTGCTGGAGGCACGGAGTTTGATGTCATCTTGTATGTCAGGTTAAAAAGGGTTACAGGTTCTTCCTTCTTTCTGGATATATCCATAATTGCTGTTATTGAGCATGGTGGATAATGGGTTGAATGCTAGACAGAACCATAATGGGCTTAGGGCTTTACCGAAGATTCCTCTTCTGATGGGGATTGGTCTGGTCGTGACTTTCTTGACCTTGATGATGATCCTCCATTTCACCATGGTTGCTTCTAGGAAGTGTGTCAGTTTCAGGTTGACTTTGTAGATCTTCAGTGTCTATGTTTAATGTGTCACCTGTTAAAATAACAGGTGACACAGAAGCCTGTGATAGATATAAGCTGGTCTGTAACCAAGTCACAAAGGAGGTTAGGCAGGTGAAGGCAGATTATGAGAAATCTTTGGCAAAGGATGCAAAGAAATACAACAAAGAGTTCTTTACTTATGTAAACTCTATAAGGAAGGGGATGGATCAGATCGGTCCACTTGATATTGATGGTTCAGCTGTTGACAATCCTGCTCAGGTAGCTAACAAACTAAATGAATATTTTGCATCTACATTCACACATGAGGAGTTATTCAGGGAGAGGAATGCCAGAGGTGTATTAAACTCCAGCAGTAAGCTAGATAATCTTGTAATAACTGAGAGCAAAGTGGAGAATAAATTCTTAAAGATAAACATAAGAAAGGCACCTGGGGTGGATGGGATCTATCCGGTTATATTAAAGGAGGTGGCAAAGGAAACAAGCAAACCCTAAGCCAAAATTGTGAGAGCTTCCTTGGACAGGGGAGGTACTCATGGACTGGAGTTGTGCAAATGTGACCTAAATCCACAAAGGAGGATCAAAGGGAGACACAGGTAATTACAGACCTGTTAGTTTAACTTCTATTCCAGGGAAATTAATGGAGGCACTGATTAAAGAAGCATTTCAGGATCATCTAGACAAGCATTAGCATTAGTAAAGGCATTTGATGCAAGAAAGCAAGCTTATGCAGCATCAGCCAAAAAAAAATAAAAAATAAATTAAAAAAAATAAAAATAAATAAAAAAAAAACCACTTCCACTTCACACCTCTGTTCGTTCGAAATACCTGTCCAGCTGCGCCTTAAACTTATTTAGGCTATCAACTTCCACGACAAGGGATGGAAGTCTATTCCACCAACCGACCACACGCTGGCTAAAGGCAAATTTTCTCACGTCTATCCTACATCTATCTTTTCTCAATTTGAATTTATGCCCTCTCAGGTGATTATTCTGAGCAAGAGGAAGAATCCCATCAGCAGTGAGCATGCTCAAACCATTCAAGGCTTTATACACCTCTATCAGATCACCTCGCTGGTGCCTAATCCCAGCAAAACTTAAGCCTTTCTTCGTAAGAGCACCCCTTTGTTCCATTCACTAATCTTGATGCCCTTCTCTGCACTCGTTCCAGCATCTCTACATCCTTCTTGAAATGAGGCCTCCAGACCTGTATACAGTACTCTAGCTGTGGCCTGACCATTGCCTTATACAAGGGAAGAATCACCTCCTTATCCCTTCTAGAAAAATTCCTATATATCATCGACAGTAGTAGTAGTGGCATGTGATGCAAGAAAGCAAATGTATGAGCTTATGCAGCATCAGCCAAAAAAAAAAAAAAAAAAAAAATCACACCATTCCCTCCAAATGCCTCTCCAGTTCCTCCTTAAATTTATTCAACTTATCAACTTCCACAACGACAGATGGAAGTTTGTTCCAGCAATTAACCACCCGCTGGCTAAAGGCAAATTTCCGCACATCTATTCTACATCTGTCCTTTCTTAATTTGAATTTATGCTCCCTTAGGTTCGTAATCTGAACAAGTGGAAGGATCCCATCAGAATTCAGCGTGCTGAACCCATTCAAGGCCTTATACACCTCAATCATTTCACCACGCAGGTGCCTAGTCTCCAGCCACTGCAATTTGCAGAACTTAACCTCTCTTGATAAGAGGATCCCTTCATTCCCCTCACCAATCTTGTTGCCCTTCTCTGTACATGCTCAAGTAAATCTACATCCTTCCTAAAATGAGGCCTCCAGATCTGTACGCAGTACTCAAGGCGTGGCCCGATCATTGCCTTATACAGAGGGATAATCACCTCCTTTTCCTTGCTAGCAAAATTTCTATATATCATTGACAAAACCCCATGACCTGCCCTGGCAGCCTGTCTGCATTTCTCAGAAAACTTCATATCTGCCTGCACAATTACTCCCAGGTCTTTTTCATTTTCTACCACCTTAAGTGTAGTACCACACAGTTGGTACGTTTCTCTGAAGTTACTTCTACCCATATGCAGTACTTTGCATTTGTCAAGGTTAAACTTCAGTTGCCACTTCTTAGCTCATCTGCCCAAATTATCTAGATCCTGTTGCAGTAGCACACTGCCATTACTACCCTGCCAACCTTTGTATCATCTGCAAACGTCGACACTAAGCCTGATATACCTTCATCAATATCATTGATAAATATACAAAACAACAGTGGACCCAACACCGAACCCTGTGGGACTCCACTAATAACATTAGTCCAAGAAGAGGAGCACCCATTGATTACCATCCTCTGTCTTCTCCCACTTAACCATCCTTTTATCCATTGTAGCAACTTACCCTTAATACCATTCTGCTCCAATTTGTACAATAGTCTTCCATGCGCAACAGTGTCAAAAGCTTTCCTGAAATCCAAATATATGATATCAAAATTATTTTTTTGCATCCAGTTCCTTTGTAACCACATCATAATATCCTATCAAATTTATCAGACAAGACTTTCCCTTAACAAACCCATGCTGTGTCTGAATTATTGCTGCAGTCTTGTCTAGATGATCCTGCAATGCATCTTTAACCAGCGACTCCATTATTTTACCCGGAACAGAAGTTAAACTAACTGGTCTGTAATTACTCATGTCACCCTTCGATCCCTCTTTGTGAATTGGGGATACATTTGCACATCTCCAGTCCGTGGGAACTTCCCCTGAGTCCAAGGATGCTCTCATAATTATGGCTAAGGGTTTGCTTAGTTGCTTTGCTGCCTCCTTTAATACAACTGGATAGATCCCATCCACCCCAGGTGCTTTTCTTACATTTAACTTCAACAGTTTCTCTTCCACTTTGCTCTCAGTTATTACAAAATCATTAAGCATCCTGCTACAATTTGATAACCTTCTGCCATTTTCAAACCTTAATAATTCCTCACGTGTGAATGTAGATGCAAAATACTCATTCAGTTTGTTTGCTATCTGAGCAGGATCATCAACAGTCGAACCATCGATGTCAAGTGGACCAATCAGATTCATTCCCTTCCTTTTAGAGTTTATATAAGTAAAGAAATCCTTGCTGTTTTTCTTAGCATCTTTTGCCAAGGATTTCTCGTAATCTGCCTTCGCCTGCCGAACCTCCTTTGTGACCTGATTACAGATTAACTTATATCTGTCATAGGCTTCTGTGTCGCCTGATAATTTATATACATCCCATGCATCTTTCTTCTCTGCCACAAGTAGCATTAATTCATTTGACACCCATTTAGGCCTAAACCTTGAAAAATATTTCTTAATCGATATGAAAAGTGTAGTAGGTTCCACGATTAATTCCTTGAATGCTTCCCTCTTAGAATTTTCTGTTGATAACATCATAAGTTGGTCCCACTGTACAGAATTTAAAACCTGTCTGGGACCACTGTAGTCACCTTTATGAAAACAAAAATCCTTCCCTTCCCCTTACCCCTGATGGTAGTTACATCTCTAAGTAAATAGTATATCAGTACACTGTAATCACTGCCACCTAGTGTTTCCTTTATCTGCAGATTCTTAATGCATGAATAATCACTGTTGATAATCAGAGCAAGTGTATTACTCTCTCTAGTTGCCTCTCAAAAATGCTGCTGTAGAAAACAATCATCCAATAAATCCACAAAAGTCTTGCTAATGTGTGACTGACCATCCCACAAGTTCCAGTCTATATCTGGGAATTTAAAAAAATGCCCTATTATAAGACAACCTGATTAACTGGCCCACTCTATTTCCCTGTACAGTTGTTCATTGTACTCATCAGAGTCATTAGGCCCATAATACACTCCTGCTCTCAAATTGGTTTTTCCAGTGCTTATGTCACACAAAACTGACTAAACACTACACTGTCCACCCATGTCAACTGGATGCACTTCCTTAGATTTCATGTTTTTCTTAATTAACAGCATACCCCCTCCACCCTTTCTATCCTTTCTGTACACATTGTACTCCCCAAACTCCAATTCTGTAATTCCTAATATCTGTGTGATACAACGTTTCTGATATCCCAAAAATATCTGCCTTTAATGTCTTGACCAGTACTTCAAAATCATAAACTTTATTTACTATACTGGTAGCATTGGAGTACATGCAAGTATACATGCACCTATTCTTATTCTTAATTACTCTAATACAGCCCATGTATTTATTTGTTTTATAATGACTGCCATCAGTCCCTGAAACCCTCAGCACCCCTTTCTCCAGGCCACTGCTGATTCTAATGGAAGTTGCAAGAATCACCTTCACCTCTGCCTGTGGCTACTTTTAACCTTTTAGTCTGTGAATCCCCCCAAGCTAGCAGTTTTCTGACCCACCTAACACTGCCTCGATAGCATCAGCCAACACTCTTGCACCCTTTCTGTTTAAGTGTGTCCCATCCCTGTAGAAGCAGTCTCTGCTGTTAACAAGCACAGACTAGGCTGAAAAAAATTCTACCCCATGAGCCTTGCACAATCCCTCCAGGGCCAAATTGATTGATAAGGCTCTCATCATATATTCCCCCTGTTGTGTCTGGGCAGAATTGCAGACACTTTCAAATTTATCCCTAACTCATGACTTTTTTTCAACATTGACCTATACTTGTTAAGTAAATCTGCAGAATTTCTCCTACTCTTAATGTCATTGGTGCCAGCGTGTATAACAATATCACCCTCTGTGCCCTTAAAAGATGATATCTGTTCTACATCATCAACTTTTTCCCCTGGCAGACATACCCTGGTCCTATTCCATCTATCCTTTTTACACAATATATTACCCGTGTTCTGACAATAGAGTCACCAACAATATCTAATTCCTGTAGGACCAGTGCATTCTGCTTTGGTGATTGCGACTGTGTTGCCTGATGCACAAGTGTCAGCTCTGGCATTAAGTTGTGCAGCTGAGAACTTGATGGACCCCTCATATTAATTTTTTGAGGACATCTACTCTACACCTCAAGCTCTCATAGACACCCATCAGGATACTGAGTTGATGTCTAATTTCTAGACACTCTCTGCACCTAGTGCGCGCACGCACACACACACACACACACACACACACACACACACCCTCCTTGGCTAGATCATGTGCTGTTCCAGAGAATTCTGCAAACATTTTACATGTTGCATATATTTTTAGGCTGTGATGCATTGGAGAATCTCCTCCCCCCCCCTCAGTTCTCTCCCAAATCACAGCACTCCTGCCACTTTTTGCCCATTTCTTTGTTGCTCTAGTCTGGGCCATGATATGTAAAATTAATAAGATCAATAAATTTAATTAATTAATTATCAACGCTACACTATCTAATAGAATCATAAATGCAGCGATGTGTAATACGCTCTATAATTTTATTTACTGCTCTGGATGCAGCAGTAGTTCCTTCTATTTTTTCTAGTTCTGTGTGCCTTCCAAAGGAATGCAGCACCTATTCTGCTGAACTGTGGGTGATTAAAATAGCTCTGCATCACATGATTAATCTGTCCATAAGCGAACTATGATGTACTCTGATTCTCTGAGTTCAATATCAGCATTGAAAAATCCATCCAAGCCAATTCACCCCATATTGAAGCAAATCAGATCACAGATAATTGTGTTACAAGCCGATAACCAATCAGTCACTTTGCATTGGATACCAGGTCATGTAGGCATCAAAGGAAATAAATATGCAGATCAAGCCACTAAACATCCAATCACTGCAAGCTCTCTTAACTACCAAGTGCCATATACCGACTACAAATCAGTCATAAAAAAAAGAGCAATGGTTGCAAATCTGGCAGGCTCAGAGTGGCAATAAGCTACTTCAATTTAAACAGGAACCTAAGTTGTGGCTATCAAGCATGGAACCAAATAAGCAAGAGGAGGCGATCCTGGCTAGGATGCATATTAGACACATTCATCTAACCCATATTTATCTACTCATGGGGGAAGATCTGCCTATTTGTGCGTATTGTCAGTCTACACTTACAGTGAAGCATATTCTAATAAATTGCAACCATTATAATAATTATCGAAATACAATTTTTACATCGCTTTCACATCTGCAAGAGCCTTTAACATTACTTCATCTAATTGGAGATGATGCAAATCTAGCTGAGTTCTTTGTTTTCTTGAAGCAGACAGGATTATTTAACAGATTTTAACTGGTAATTGCACTACGGAATAGAATCTGGCACAATATTGGCTTTAGTAGCCCTTGTGCCATTAAACAACATATCAACCAACCAGTAACTGACTAATCTTGTTGTTCTCTGTACTCATTCCAACTGACCTTAAACGAGACTGCCAAAACTGTATGCAGTGTTTGAGCTGCAGCCTGATCGTTGTCTCATGCCATGGGATAATCACTTTCTCCTGGCTGGCAAAATTCCTGTTTATCATTGACAAAACCTCATGAATTTTATGTTCGACTGTATAATTACCTTAAAGTGTATTTCATTTTCCACTGCCGTGAGTGTGAAACCACCGAATGGTACATTATTCTAAGTTATTGCTACCCAAATGCAATACCTTGCATTTATCAATGTTAACCCTCAGTTGCTCATTTTATGGCCATTTATATAATTTATCCAAGTCTTGTTGGAGTATCATACCCTGGTTGCTATCTTTAACTAACCTCTCAACTTTTGTATCATCAGCGAACTTATATATCAAGATCATTAATAAATATTGAAAACAAGAGGTCCATCCCTAAATGTTTATAGACTCCACTAATGTTAATTTGTGAAGATAGTGGCCATTAATAACTACTCTCTATCTGTCTTGTGGCTCTTGTCACTAATCATCATCATCAGCCATTTTCAATCCACTGCAGGATGAAGGCCTCTCCAGCAACTTTCCAGTTCCTTCTGTTTTGAACACTGGCCATCCATTTACTACCCACAAACTCATGAATTTCATCTATCCATCTCCGCCTTTGTCTTCCAGGTTTTCTTCTAGCTCCTCTTGGATACCATTCTGTTATTTTATTAGTCCATCTGTCATCATGTCTTCGAGCTATGTGTCCTGCCCAAGACCATTTTAGCTTTGATAAGAATGTCCCTTACTTGAGTTTACTGCCTAATCCATGTGTTCCTCTTCTTATCTAACAGTCTGATTCCCAATATAATTTGTTCCATTCTTCGCTGTGTAGTTCTCAGCTTCTCTTCCATTCTTTTGGTCAGTGCCCAAGTTTCACTTCCATAAGTCATGGTGGGGAGTATACATTATTTTACGTTTCAGACAAAGTGGGATATTGCTCTTCAGTATGTGACTATATTTCCTGAATGCTATCCATCCAAAATTTATTCTTCTCTTGACTTCCAGCCATTTATCATTATTACAGCTAATAACTTGTCCCAGATAAGTATATGACTCCACCTTTTCAATTACTGCTCCTTCAATCATTATTTCCCTTTCTGTGGCATACTTGTTCATCATTACTTTTGTTTTAGTCATATTCATCTTTAGTCCAAAATCCTTACTAACTGTGCATAACTGATTAAGATTTTCCTCTAATTCTTTGGGATCAAAGTTGATCAAGTAACACATCTCCTCTGAGCAGACTTGGAGGAGATCTGTTCAACTTTGTCTTAATAATAGGTACTTAAAGTTGGATCCAAAATGCTGACTTTGTCTAATTTAGGCTCTGTCTAATTTTTTATTCAGGAACTGAATAATCCACTTGAATTGCATTTATAATGTGGTAAGTGTATAATTTTAAAAATTTTTGAATATTCATCCCTTTTGCAGAGTATTAGTTTTAGTATTAGCCATATAGTGCAAGAAAGCCACAGGCTTTTGCTGCTCTGGCTAAAAAAAAAGAAATCATATTCAGGTATCTTCAAATGCGACTATCCAAGTTCTAAGTTAGAATTAGTACCTTTGGAAGTCTTTGTAAAGAACTCATTATTGTTTAAAAGAAGCATCCCTTATTGTTTAAATGGTAGTGGTAACTCCTCTTGTAGGCAATATCTTCTTGTTGCCGTTAAAGAATCTGCTGACACATGGAAGGAAATATTCCAGTTGCCCAAGTTACCAAGCAAATATATGAACAACAAAACTAAATGTTACATAACTTGCTGAAAGTGTGTTCTTGTGTTCATTTTGGTTGTGTTTTGTGGTTTTTGTGTACAAAGACATCAAAAACACAATTTTGGTCTGTTTATATCTGCTTATTTTTAAAGCTAAAACTTTTTATATTAAGCTTTTCCCATTCCTATAAATCGCTAAATAAACATTGACTTCACAAGCTAAACAATTTTTATTTTCAAATATTTTAATAATTCATTAATTTATGTGATGAGTTAATTCTATATTAAAAGTATATTGCTTTCCTTTTCTCTCACAAGACTTATCAGCCTATTGAAAGTAGTTCAGAAATTCATTTGCAAGGAAGACGGCGACATAATTCATCAGTTGCTTCCATAACCGGTGGTAGTTCATATAGTGGTTTTTTTAATTGGAACAAATCCCTGGGTCTCTGGCCATCACATCCTCGGCTCAAAACTAGATCATCAAGGTTTGTAGTTACCCCTGTGGAAGAAGTAATAGGACCACCATCACCACATGCCCGACCTCGACCAGGCAAGACTCTTCCTACCTCTGCTCTAGAAACAGTGACCACTGTTTAATTATAGAATAGCTAATAATGTGCTTGATTAAAAAGTTATCAATCATTAGAATGTTAATGGATTTAGATATTTTAAGTGAAAGTTTTGGCATCTTTGAAACTAAAAGCAGAAATTTTTTCTGGGTTAAAGCACACAGACTGCAATAAGTTTTTGTTATATTTAGAAATTTATTTATTATAACCTCTCCATATTGGAATATCATGGGACCAAAAGCAAGCAAGCATTTGCTGATTTAAGGTTTCTTTCCCATGGAGGAAGCCAAAAGGAAATACCTTTAACATTAATTTCTATATTTCTAAGTATTTATATTTTGTGAATTTTACTGTTTTGGCTAATATTTTATATGATGCTCGTGCATAAATAATCCCTTGGTTTCATTTGTTAACAAGTGAAATTAAAACACAGTATAGCCCTACGTATATGCTTTTCAGAAATGGGTGTCATCTTTTTTTTTTTTTTTTTTTATTGTATAAATGGATAAATCAGCACATTTATAGTGATCAACCCCTTTGTGCCATGTTTATTATACCATTTTCTTGATTTTTCATTGTTTTCAGTGCATTCGGTTCCAATAAATGTTACATAAGGAACAGACTTTCAGTAAAAATAAAAATTATTTCTCTGTTCATACTCTGGGGCAATAATGTGGCAAGAACAGTGTTAACAATTTTATTGTTATAACAGCTAAACACAGTGCTCAGTTAATGGACAAGTGTACTTATGTAAATATGTATACTACCATAGGAGTACCGCTAAATTTTCACTCAGAAAGTATCTGAACTAGGTTTCATTTATAAACATAATAAAGAGTAACAGCTATAATAAAAGAAAAGTTATCATCATTACTGTTACATTAATTTCATTTGGCTAACATGAATCTCATGTATAAGTGCCATATGATAAATCAACCTGTTTTGCTTAAAATAGCAAATATTAATATTTAAGTCATTTTTAATTTGCACCTTAATAGGTTGTTTTTAACAACCTTTTTTTTTTTTTTTTTGTGTAGTTCTGAAAACTTGCCATCAAATGTTTATTTTTGTTATTTTGCACAGAAAATTAGTGTCAACCATTTTGTTGATCTGCTTTAGAGAATATATTGAGGGAGAGAGAGATGGAGAGGAGACTATATAAATAATAAGAATATGACCAAAATTTATAAAAGATATAATTTCTATATTTGATGCCTGTATTAATTTCAAATCAGTTTTAATTTTTCAAAATAAGAAATACAGATTATATACCATTTCTTTTGGCATTATTCATATTATTTTTACTTATTGTATCCGTAGACTGAAATTGCATATTTAGAGCAGCATCCACATGCAAGTTGAATTGTTTACATTCTTGTGCTTATTGCATTTTTATTATTAATTTTTAGTCATAAGTATAGCTTATAAATATATGGTGGCCACGAAGTAACAATGTAAATATAGGTAAATGTTTTGATAAAAAAATACCTTAATCTGAATACAACAAACTGTGATAAGGTTTATTGTGAGGTTGGGGAGTTCAGTTTATATGGCTACACACATTGCTCAAATGTTGTTCTAATTGATTTGAGTAATGAAATTATGAATAGTGGATGCAAGCTGATCTAGAACATACTCGTTATCTTTATTAATTTGCTCTCTGTTGTTGTTGTGCTACACCTTTTGGTTTATGTATGTAGACTTGATAACCTTTTAGATAAACACATAACCAGTAATCAGCAGAGTCCAAACTTTGACTGCAAGATGGCTTACTTTGTTTCAAAATTTCTTTCTTCAACCAAAATTTTCTCTTAACATTGTAGTAACCCTCCAGTTAATAGGTGAAGGAACACCCCACCCTGTTAAAAGATCGTCAGATCCAATATCACTCAAATCTGGAATGACAATGTTTTTCAGTACATTCAGATACACAGTGTTGATTAATTGTTCTTCAAAAATATGCAGTCCAGTCATGTGAAATTGGATGAAAAACTGCATCACACTACAACCTTCTCATCATGTAATGGGTTTTATTTTTGTTGTGTAGGTTTTTCTCAACTTTTGCAATACATTTATGCCTGTTGTTATGAAATCTGGATGAATTTTTGGGTCAGAAGGCAATAACCCTTGAACTGAGTGCAGATGTTTTGGGTATATGTAAATACCTAGATACCTCTCTTGCACTGCATTCTCTACAGAGTGATGTTGAGGGTAATTCAGTTACAGTTTAGCTAATCTCAGCAATAGTTTGTACCTGTGTCAAGGGATAGTCTTTTGATTTTTTATCAGTAATGCATCTAATCTGATCATACTTCAATAACAATGCCTTTGAGGATTGAATTGGGAAAGGACCTTTTACTTTTTGTCATTCTTTGTTCTCTTCTGTAGGTTTTGAGGACAATCATAGTGTTATATTGGTTTTGTTAATAACAGCAGACAAGAGCAATGCATTGTTTCAAAGAACATCAGTTCAATAACTAGGAATTTCTCTGCTTTGTATCCTGCTCCATGTATGCAAATTATAGCATACAGTTTTTACCATTGAAATTGATCATTGCATTCCTTTTCATTTGAAGCCAATCAATAAAAATTGGTTATGTTTTTTTGTATGTAATTTAGTATGCTTACATCAATGCATTTAAATTTAAACATGAAATGGCTAGTATATTTCTAATTTATTAGGTTTGTTCACTTCTAAAATTTTTTCCACTTGGACAGTTTTTATTGAATTCTAATGAACTCCTGAAACTTAATAAACAAGGTTAATTGCTGCATAAAAAAATTCAGCTTTTGGTTTGTGTGGTGGTAGGAAATATGAAATGAGTGGGTGGTTTAAATATCTGGCAAAAGTCTTATGAGGAATAAAACACAATTCGTTATTTCTTTCTTCACCGAATCAAAATGTTACTTTCATACATAGTAAATACCTAAATGTAATGAGACTAGTCATTTCGGATGATGACACTATTCACTTTAGATGAGTTCAGTCAGTCTTGATAAGAACAGTTCACATAGACACTCAGTTTTTGCTGCATTCCTTTTCTATAAATATTTCTGTGGGCACTGTTATTCTGAATTGACAATGTAATTTGGTCTCTTTCTTCCAAGTATATTTCTAATTTATCAGGTTTGTTCACTTCTAAAATTTTTTTCCACTTGGACAGTTTTTATTAAAT